>NC_090730.1:36041142-36066142 GCF_036898095.1 Palaemon carinicauda
CAACCCTTCACTTCCTGAAGGGGTATTACCAGGTGCCCACGAACCAAGAAGACATCCCAAAGACTGCCAGCACCAAACCATTCCGCACATATACTTTCAATTACCCATTCTTTGATCTTCGTAATGCAGGGGTCCCGTTTCATTGACTCATGGATGGCATCTTTGGTAACCTTCCCTTCTGTTTATGTTACGTAGTCGACACATACACATCGTCTTGAACCACTGCAGCAGAACAGCCTTGTAATCAGGTACGACAAGTGACTCTTTCAAGGGGAAGGCAAAAATCATGGAGTAGGGCCCTATCAGTTGGTGGCCTTCTTCAACACAAAGAAAATCTTATCAACTGCTACTGCCCTCACCTTTCCCTTTGCCAACTTCACTCCTCCAACTCTTCACCAATGCCAGTGACATCACTTTAAGGGCAGTACTTGAACAAATGATTAATGGATTACCATACCCATTGGCTTTTCTCAGTAGAAAACATTTTCAAGACGGAATCCAGCTACTCTACCTTCAATCGTGATCTGCTGGTGGTGTATATGGCTTTTTATTACTTCTACCACTTCTTAGAGGGCATGTCCTTCGTCGTTCGGATGGATCACATACCCCTAATGCATGCCTTCATTCAACAGTCTGACACCTGGTCAGTTAGTCAATCCCAACATCTCTCTGCCCTTTCTGAATACAACTGTACCATTTAACACATTCCTAGGAAACTAAATCCTGTCATTGACGCCCTGGGAATAGATTACAAGTCCTTGAAAGAAACCGAATAAAAAGACACCAAGTACCTATTCTTTATGATATCTTGCATGCTCCTCAATTGGGAAGACCTCGCCCTTAATGACTCCAATACCACCCTCCTCTATGATGTCAGTACCAGTAGGCCATGCCGGTGTGTAGCTGCCAATAGTTGTTGCAATAAATCTTCGCTCTCACACCTTTCGTGCCGATTTACATTCAAGCTACTGGATTCGAAGTTCATATACCATGGCATTAGTAAATGTTTTATGGATTGTGTCCACACTTTTATTTCATGTCAGACTTTAAAAGTGTATTGACACACGGATTCTGTTTTGGGCACTTTTCATCAACCGAAGTGTCGTTTTACCCACATTCATTTTGATGTGGGTCGCCACTAACCATATTGTAGGACACACTTACCTTTTCACATCAGCTATTGCTCCACTCAGTGGTCTAAAACTATCCCCATGCAAAATGCAACATCCAACTCGTGTACTTCTGCTTCACTTCTGGATTAATAGTAAGATTCAGCTTCCCAGTGCACATTACTTCAGACAGTGGTGTAACTTCCCCCTCTCATTTATGGACATCATTAAGACATCTCGGTATCATCCAATATCAGACTACTTACAACCCTTCAGCCAATGAAATTGTAGAACATTTCCAATGTATCCTCAAAACAGTTTTGATGTCTCACTGAAATGGCTCCACCTAGTTTCCAGAACTTCCTTGGGTCCTCCTCAGACAGAGGACCACTTTCGAGGGACCCCATGGATGTCTCAGCAGCAGAAATGTTATATGGTGACCAATTGATCGTGTCTCTAGAATTTTTTTTTCACTCCGTTAGCTCCTCCAATGGTTTCCAGCGTCTACATCATGTTGTGGGGAATTTACCTCCTGTTGTTAGACTCGCAAACCCCCAGCATAGCAGCACATACATTATTTGGCTCTAACTAATATGCCGATAAATTTGCACTGCAGAAAGATGTATACGAAGAAATATACACCATAACTATACAAATAAAAATCCTGAAAATTAATATCTTTAAAAGAGAACAAGATGTTTGAAAATAGAAGAAATGCATATCAACAGATATATTATCAGGCCTATGTAAGAAAATTTAACAAAAGCACTGTAATTTTGGTTGTAATTAAAACTGATAGAGTTTAAACTTAGTCATTGGCTGAACTAGACCTAACTATGGATTTATTTTCAATATTTAAATACGTGAATAATCATCATTACTGTATGTCAGAGGAATATATTTGTTTCAAAGAGATAAATAAATGGATAGATAATATTCGTCAGCGAGATTTTTTTTCCCCCGATTTGAATTGGGTGATTTTTTAGTTCAGAGGAAACCGGCTTGTGACTCAGTTAGAGGTCAGGAATAGATTTTAAAAGACCTTCAATTTGTTGTTCCGTTAACAAAATAAATTGATAAACAAGACACTGTTGTTTTGGCAATGTTTATCATGGTTTATTTCCCGTTCTTGCTTCCTCTTTTTTTAAATAATACAAGGTAATTAATGGCAAACAAATAAAGAATAACTCCTACCAACGATGGAAAGATAATTATTAATCCGTTAAAACAAGGAAAAGAATATTTATCATTTCATATCAATTTGTCTCTAAAACATGCTATATTAATCAACGTTTTATTATATTCTTAATATTGACACAACTAACAAATTATTTGTGTAGAATAGTTTCGATACTTGAGGGGAGTCGTCAATTAAAGTATTAATTCGGGTATTGAAGTTTAAGAGAGATTTATGATAATAACATGATCATATTCCATTTAGAGGCCTCCTCCCTTAGGGAATATACCCATTAGATATGCCATTACACATCAGGGATCGAACACAATTGAGACAAGTTTCCTACTTCCGAATAACAATGGCTAATTAGTCTTGCCTGATGTCTCGACTTTCTCTGCTCGTGTTTAACCTGTTGCTGCTCTTCACTAAACTCCCGTTCATCTTTGATAGTCCTTTAACGCCTCATCTTTTGCTACCGAAAATAGTTTGGGAAAATATTATTGGAAACAAGAAGAGAAAGAAGAAACAAAAGCAAGTGGAGAAGAGATACTACTGTAGCTGTACCTGGAAGAAAAACAAAAAGAGGAAGAGATATTGGGTCCTCAGAACAGCTTTTTTTATCTCTATCCACCACGAAAGCAAAGGTAATTCAGGTAACTATCGAGGCTACAAAGTTATCGTATACTTATGGAAATGGATGGATGGATGCCCTCTGTAAACTTCGCTTTTATTACCTTATTTCCTCGTCTCTATTTTTTCATTATGTTAAGGTCATCGCTTCGGTAATCTAAAGGCCCCTAAATGAATCATGGTTCTTATTGTATCTATGTCAAACAATCGATAGTAAATTATATTCAGTATTTGTCAGTAAAGAAGAATAACAACCTTCACTTATTTTTTGGATGTATATTGTCATTATCAATAGTGAAATAACTACGCAGCCAAATGTTTCAACAAATTTCAATAATTTCGGCTCAACTATTTTTATTTTTTTTCTTTATTTTTGTCTAGAAGAGCTTCCATGAAATTGCTATGCAAACTTAGAAGAGGAAAAGGGAGATTGATTTTGGCGTTGATTTGGGAGCCGATCGGTTTTGAGGAACAATATTATAACGAAATGATTATTACAGCACCATTTATGATTGTAACTAGTCAAAAGATTTAAAGGCCACTCACGAACGACTGATGCAAGACACAGGTCACTGAGCAGTCACATATTGTTCTCAAGACTGAACAAATACCAGAATAATCATCCTCAGCCTCTCTATACACCCAAGCTAGGACCCTTGATAACCAGATAATAGCTGCTGATAACTCGGAGTGACCTACTGTGCCCCCAGTAACAACCCCCCCCCTCCCCTATCATACCTTACATATGAGGTAAGGCCATCATGAACGTGGCTCAAACGTGAGACCCACAGATAGCCAAATACCAACGAGTTCACTGATCTATGAACTTTTTTTATTTTACAGCCAGAATTTTCTAGCTGATTAGGATAAGAAAGATACAGTATGACTTCTGGTTTCTGACAGGAAAATTGGAAACGTCAATCACACCAACCACAAGAAAACATTAGAAACTTTAAACTCTCTGTCATAAATGAAGATAATTTTTTTAATTTGTTGTCTTATCAAAACAGCCTGCTATGGTTTTAAGACACTGGAAATAATCTAATTTACAAGGATTTGTTAACATTTTATAAGATCAATTTGTGAGCACTGCCAATTTCTAAAGTCATAACTTAGATGAGTTTCCTCCTTGCAGTGTCGACTAAACTTGGAGTACTCGGCCAGCAAAGACAAGTACAGCCAGCACCGCGCCCTTGAGATCTTGTTCCCGACCACTGAACTCACCGGCTTCTACACCTGCCGCGTCTCCTCCTTCCACGACGAAAAGTTCGAGTCGAAAAGGATGATTGTATACGGTAAGGATCCTCCGCCGCCCTTACTGACGCTTTCAGGCTTTTCTGTATTTACTATTCACCATCGATTTATTTTGGATAAAGTCTAGCTACGAAACGTTGGGTCAGGCTTATGGTGGGAAGCGGTGCCACGTTTCCAATCCCACCAGTCACACTTTATGCAGCGTAGATGTGTCATCGCCACTTTCATAAAAGACATTTATACCAGAATATTACTTTTTCCATGGTAATTGATAAATGGTAGCTCTAATCTTCTCTATGCCTGGACAGAGTGACTTCTTCTTTTTTTTTTCTGCGGGGTAAGCTGCTGGAAATCTTAGTTACCAATTTTCCCAGCACTAAAGTTCTACCTCAAACGATTTATTTTCCTCTCCATCTTTTTATGTAGGGAATTTTTCATCCACTTCTGTGGTAGAGAACCTCATTCATAATAAGAGATTTAATATATTATCGTTCAAACTTCTTTTCTTTTTTCAGTTTTTGTTGGACATAATTTCATCCACTTATTCTCTCAGTAAAATTGTAGTTTACTATAAGATTCAGGGCCTCTGTAACACGGTTTTTTGGACTTTGCTCCTTAACAAAGCATCGGATGTAGCTGAAAGTTGACATATGTATATTTTACAACCACACACAAATTTTGTCAGCATTATCAATAACCTAAACCCAATAGTTTGAATTCTTATAGAGTAAAAATGATCTAGCCGACGCCATGGCCAGTGATAACGATCCAAGAGTCGAAAACATTCATTACGTAAGCAATGTAAACAGCTTTGGACAAAATTTTGCCCCGCCCATCCACCAGACACCCATTCACCTTCTTCCATCGACTCTGAAACCCATAACAGTCAAGAATGTCTAACAGGATCTGGAATTGCCCCCGTGGTTACAAAACTGCATTTGTCTTACGACTTGCAACTTTATACAGTCAAGAGAAAGCCCGTGGCCATATTTACTATAGCCTGAATAGGTAATTATCCAGTTTCTAGTTTAAATCCAATGTTTATGGTCTGATTTGTACCTAGCGTAACATGATTATAATACTTGTAATGTCATTCAGGCTTTTGAACATTTCCATTAACTATTCACTATGCCACCAAAAGAGAGAGAAAGAGAGAGATTGTATGTAAACAGTCTTTATATAACTATTTTGGTTAAAATAAGATTTTTGTGCTAAAATCTCCAACAGACCAACGGATCATCCGATATAATTTCTTTTCTTCTTCTTAGGCCGTACGACCGTGTTGGCTATGTTTTGGGCATGACTGCATTTTGTAAATAAATCATGAATAGTTTTAGGAGTTTTATTTGTACATCTAATGGGAATTTATAGAAGTAAAGTGAACATAATTAATTTATCCTTTAAAATAATTACTACATGTAGCAAACAAATAGTAGTAAAGATGATAATGCAATGAAGGAATGATACCATACTTTACCTTTAGCTTCATCAACGGCAATAACATACCCAGTTGGCATAATTTGTCAGCTTAATGAAATAACCTATCATCTAATGTTAAACTTAATTTCTGAGGAGGCCATGCTTATTGCACAGTGAAAAAAACATGACAAAGACTTTATGAATGGCGGAACGATACATAAATGTGGGTGGGGTATCTGTGCTAGCGTAGTAATACGTTTAGGCCAACTGCTGGGATCCTTGAGGATCATTTAGCACTTCTTACAACTACTCGAGAAATGAGTTTTTATAGCCAGAATTTAAATTTTCTGATCCAACAATGCCCATGATAGCCTTCAGTGTTATCCTGAATTATAACGAGGCCAAAGTGGGTGGATCCTCATGAAGTCATCATTCTGACAATAATTATTGGTGAAGGTTTAAAGCGAAAATACGGTACCGGCTATCTTTTTTTTACAGTAAATAGGTAGGTAGATAGACAATGAATAAAAATTGCTTGACATTGAATATAGCAGTTATCAAATCAAGCTGGTCTACTACGTTTTTGAAAATTACCAACTATTCCATACACTTTGTCAATCTGATTGTGACCTATAAAGTAGACTGTAATTTCTTAGGAAACTTATTTTGGGAGTTAGACAAATAATCGAAGTGTTTTTGTATTTATTAACATATTTTGTTCGTTTGTTCATTATGACAATTCTCAGTGAAGTTTCAGAGTTCATAAAGGTGTACTGCTTTGCTTTTATTTACACTTTTGTGTTATTGTTGGCAGAGGTATAACCTTCGTTACGTATAACCAATCATCGATCGAGAAAGAGAGAAGAAATGCCGTCATAAGTTACGTAACGAGTGCGTTCGAAACCTTTTCTCTGAGTAAGTTGGCCCGTCTTCAAAAATCGTCACTTTTACTTAATAAAGTACCAAATTTATTCAACCTACGTAATGCAGAATGTAGTCAAAATTTATGTGTAGATATAATGTGCATTCTGAATAAGCGTTATATTTATGAAATTCATAGAAAAAAAATTATTGCGAAAAAACCGTGTTACAGAGGGCCTGAATCTCATAGTAGTTTCCCAAATGAGAACAGGTTTCACAGATGATGAATTGCATTAAGTTATCAAACAAGGTTCATTTCTGGAGTTTTCTCTCTTTTCAAATGGAAGTCTGATTTAACTAACGTTTTTCTTCTTTTTCGGTTACTCTGTTTCATCAATCTAAAAATAAGTTCTCATACTTTATTGTCCCATCTGGCTCCGACTAGAATAGATTCATTTCAGTTATTTAATAAGTATCTTTTTTTTTCGCTTCGTTTGCAATGCCGAATGATGCATCCCCCCTCTCCGCTATCTCCCTCTTTCTCGCTTATTGCAAACCCGAGTAATGAAAATGAATTGACCAGTGAATGATGAAAGATGAGCTAATATCCTGTCTCTTACTCAGCAGATGAATAAAGATGAACGTCCAAGATTACACTCTGCTCCATTCTTACCTTATTTAGGAAGACACTGTATTCCTCACTTTTATTTTAAAGGAATTTCGACATTTGTTTTAGATATAGCGAGGCAAACAAAATTAAGACTTTAGTGAGGCTGCAAGTTTCTGATGCATATGTTAAAACTGGCAGGACCCTCTGATTAAATACTTTTCTTTTTAAAAAATAAGCTATTTCATTGAAATCTTTGGTCTAAGAAAGAAGATGCAACATATAATGCCATAGCCACGTTTTAATTACTGAATCAAATATGAAAACAATTAAAAAATCTTCCACTGTATCAGACACTTTTTCTTTTGACAAATAACTCATGAGGCTTGTCAACGCTATCATAACCCCCTTTATAAAGTCTCTTGCATGTAGTCTAATTTCTGAGACTAAGATATTCCAGGGTTTTTCACTCCTTGTAGTAAGCAATTCTTCCCTTTCGACCAGTCTTTAACCATCCAGTGTATTCACATTTCCATACTCCCTCAAATGTTTTATTGATTTATCCCTTCACGTAACCATTCCACTTAATCTCTGTCATATCAAATCCCCTTTTTCTTGCACCATTTGATACTTTAATTTGTAAAACTTTTAAACCAATATATAGATCTTCCATAATTTTCCCTTGTTTGCTTTCAATTTTCTGACTGTGCTTCAATAAAATATAGTTGCCTCAACAGTCCATGAATACAACACAACATTAGCTCCCTGAGATGTTCTTCCTTCTTTCCAGATCTTTACTTTCACCTTTTCCCTTTTATATGACTGTATTTACTCCAAAATCATTGGCGTCCCTCATATGTCTTCCATACTAATATTCACTGCTTCCTGTTCTGTTTTTATTTTTTCTTCGGGGCTTAACTCTAGCTAATATTCACTGTCATCTTTGTCCTATAAGCTCTTTTACCAATTATACAGTTTTTTCCTTTTCATCACCTACTAATGCTATATCATTTGCAGCTACCCATCATTGCACCTATTCATAACCCCATTTTCTCACACCTAAATTTACATCTCTCACCGTTCAATGCATAAAGGTGTCAAACAGCATTGGTAATGTACTAACTATCCGGTCTACTTATTCAAATGTATGTATTGCCTCGTTAATTTTAATACATGAAACTATTTCTCTATTCATCAAATTTGTAACTAATACCTTATCCACACGCTGCACAGCCCCAGCCGTTATTAAATCCACACTGCTTTGTCCTTATGCACCCTTGCGTTATCTATCTTGCTTTCTCCAACAGAATTATACCCACATACCACAGTAATCGTGAGTGATCAAATGCTCTTATTATGTTCACAGGTCCTAGGTAAAGAATATTTGTTTATTAAGCATATAATAGATTATAAACTACTCAATCTGTCTCTTCAACAACAATAACTTTCACAACCTGAATTAACAGTAGTCCAACAAAGGCTTGTTGACCACCTTAGTGTATCCTATAGAATACGGAATATAAAAATCACAGTTGAATTTTCACAGTTTGATTTTTTTAAAAATAGAATTCCGTAGGAAACATAGGTGTAAACTTTGACAGGTAAATGTACATAGAACTATTTCTTATAATAGCAAGGACATGTGGAAATACTTTATGGGTACATTATTTTAATCTTTATTTTTCATTACCAAATATGGTCAACTTGTTTGTCCTTTTCTTGCTTTTTCGAAGGTCTCTGGTGAAAGAGGCTCACGAGGAAGTCATAGAAGCCGAGGATGGTTTCAGCGTCTACCTACAAGCACAAATGGATGATCGTGTCTTAAAGCAACAGGAAACTATATTCGAGTGCGTCCTGTCCATCCCGGAGACTGAGTATCAGGTCCGGCGGAACATCATCTATTTTCCTGGTAAGGAGAGAGAGAGAGAGAGAGAGAGAGAGAGAGAGAGAGAGAGAGAGAGAGAGAGAGAGAGAGAGAGAGAGAGAGTGGTGGTTGGCTTGGTACCAATCGAAATAATAATAGGTCTATCCAAGATAAAATCGCGTATGTTATTCAAGAAAAGAGATGAAGAAAAATCTAAAGAATTTATGCTAATGATGCTCGTGATTATATTCACGAATGCACCTGATTCTCATGAAGTAAAAGAATAACTTTGCACAGTCAGGCACAAGGATTCAATGCCCTTACAATTTTGACACGTCATTGCATATTAGCCTAACATTACCAAAATTCAGTTTTCTCCGTTTACTTCTTGGCAAAAAAATAACTTTGCAAGAGGAAAAAGGGAGGCAAATCTCATAATTATCCTTGTGTGTAAGTTCCTCAAATCTGACCTTGCTTCCTGTCGCTTAATTGGGATAGCAAAAAACAAACTGGCATCATTAGAGAGAGAAGGTTATTAATAAGATGTCTGGAATAAAAATATAAAAAGTTAAGTAGAGTAGGAGAGAAGAGATTGTGATAGGCCTGTTTGGGCTTCCATTGCCACCTTCGGCTTTTTGATCTTATTACATTGAAAGATGAATTATTAGAGTTTTTATCCCCCAATAAAGACTCACATAACTTCAAGTCTGAATTCTTTATGAACATCATAAAAAAATCCTGTATTCTAATCTTATAAAAATAAAAAGTTTTAATGAATAAAAAGATTAATGAAAGAATTCTAATAAAATTACTCATTTATTTTTGCCTCAGGCAAGCTAATTAATATTTTCAATGAAAATATTTCTTTCTTTGTTATCCAAAAACTTTCTTCTTTTTATTTCAGGATATGATGCGTTTGAAGCACTTGGCAAGTAAGGAAGAGAGAGGGCATTAGAGGTTGGCTCAAATTGTCTTGACGGTTGACAATAGACTTCAAAGTTCCACATAATTCAAAGGATAATGTTTACTTTGTATAATACTAAGTTTTTAATGTCAAAAATCGGATTCCATGAATATAATAGTGATTAGATTAAGAGTAGAGATATAATTGTACAACAAACTGCTATTTACATTCATTAATTACTTCTAAAGATATATTAAAGACAGATTTAATCATTTTACGATCAAATTAATACTAATTTTCATAATTATAGTCTTCAACTTCCTGCAGGAAAAAAAATTTCACTTTAGATCTAGTTTGACTCAACGTCTGGTGTCCTTTATTTAGAATGACCATTACTCATGTTCGACTCCTCTTCTTTATAGGGAGCGTAGCCAATGTGGAGGAAAGTTGGATAATTCAACTACACAATAAAATAAAAAGAATTAATGTTACTCGGATAAGATGGAGGATAACATTTCCATTAGGCAACTAGTAAAAGGGGGTGAGGCAAATCAACCAGTGTCTCTTTCACATACCTCACATTGCTGAGAAGATCAATCGAATAATTTTCACATGTCATAATGGGAGTAAATATACCCGCATTTATCCTTCAGGAAAAACCCAATCAAGTTATCGTTCCTGAAAGAACAAAACATACCACAAAGCATCATGCAAATAAAACTTATATAAATTCGGCATATATTACATATTGACAAAATAGAAAGAAATCCCCCCCCCCCCCCATTACAGTCCTCAAAAGGAAAATCAAAGCAATACATAACAGTGTAATAAAATGGAGAATTAATTGTAGGTTACTTTCAAAATGAAAGGTTGATTAGCCTGATACTATAAATATATACTTTATTCACATATTAGTCTTATATAAGAACTGCAATGGGTCAGCAAATAAAAATATTGATGGTAACCTACCGTGGCTCCCCTTAGGGCCGATAATTGTCGCACGGGTATTAGTCTAACAACCACACTCGTAGGCCTAACCTATTAGACTACTAACATGAACTATACATTACTAATATACATGGAATGTGGGTTACTTTAACCTAACCCAAGATCAAACGATCATGTATGATATTGGATGCTCGGCAACAATACCGTACCATATAGCCTAAATCACACTACTGTGAAATAATTAAATGGCCTCTAGAGCATGTAAGCCATCACAACTAGAGGTATGTAACTATCCTCAGATGAGGACACTATCCTTGCTATCAACTGGAATAGATGACTATATCGAACAGGCCCCTCACATATACTCATCCATCCCCTAACGATAATATAATAAACTTGGCGTGTATTCACTGCTAAAAACCCGGCGACAACAGGTGCCAAATAAGTCGAGATGTTCTCTCGGGCACGTTTGTAATAAGACGACAAAATTGTCGGGATTTCTCCCATACCTTAACCCTTAAGCCAATGTTCGTATTTCTCCCATACCTTAACCCTTAAGCCAATGTTCGTATGTTTAATACAATTATGAAATAAATGCCTGGACGTAAGGTAGTTAACAGGGGGGACATTTCTAGATGGAAAAAGATAAAGAAAAACAATATAATAATACAATAACTGGGTTACTAATATCTTCAATAACCAGTTATTCACTATACAATTAATGTTGAAGTCGAATCAGAACTCCGAACACAACTTCCAACAAAAGAAACATGTTTTCAAGGAAAAATGGATAATTTTAATGAAATAAGAAACATCCTTATATTGTTACAATAATAACAAACTCCAATAATGAAATAAATCTATATTTCAAATATTAAATATATTGGAAATCAAAAAACAAGAAATAAAATAATGGAGACCTTTCATGTGACGTCATCAGACTACCAATAACAACAGAACTGATTCTGTTGAGTCGAACATTCGACACAGCCAAAGAAGTCTCAGACACGACGTTCTTGCTCTTCCTGCTGTCCTTGTTGTATCTGCACTGAAGGCCACATCTTCATCATCTCCATTCAAGAAGAAGTTCATCCATTTTCTCCTCTTTCCTTTCCTTTCCTCTCTATCGCTTCCCAACTGATGCGAGACGTTGGTCCGAGAAGCTTAATCGCTTTACCATTACAACATTAAGGAGTCATTATTATACCCAAAAGTAAAGACAATTATCAATTTCTAACTTCAACTCTCAATTAAAAAAAAAAAGCTCTATCAGATTATCACTCTAGCTCTTTATTGCATTTGTTTGTGGATTCAAATAGTAATTAGGTCGTTTCACAATTCTCATTGGTTCATTATCTATCATCATAGGAAGTCACTGAATGAGCTCAAACATTGTATCCAAAACGAATAGCAGAGATCTAGAGATTTATTTTGTTATCATTAGAAGGTTATACTGAAAAGGAACATTAAGTGTGAACTATTTGTTGATCCCAAAGTATGTTTTATTGTAGAGATGTTTATGAATGTATAGAAAATCTATCTGAAATAGCAACGTCACACTTGACCTTCACAATGATGTCTTTGTAGAGATAAGAGCTTTTTTCCGGCCTTTCATTTCATAGATGTTTCTTTCACGGGAGTGAGATAAGGAAACAAAATTATTGTTCCACAAATTAAAAAAAAAAGATATATATATATATATATATATATATATATATATATATATATATATATATATATATATATATATATATATATATATATATATATATATATATTATCGTCATTAGAAGGAAAAATCGTCCCTGCCACCGAAAAGTATTTTTTGTGTCCTGTTGACGGGGTGGCAAAGAAAAGGTTTTTCATGTGTTGAGAAATGTGTCATTTGTTGTTATCATTTAGATGTATCACATGTCAACTAAATAAAGGATTTTTGAAAAAGCATTTTCATTATTAAAGGATTTCCTCCATTGGACGTTCAAAAGATGAAAGTAAAAATTAGAATAGCACACAGGTGGACATCATCTGGACACTAAACTTTATGATAAAAAATATCTTTGGTATTTGTATCAATGATAAAAATGACCTTTAGAGTTTAAGTCCTTTTCTTCTTCGGTATGAAGAGGATTCTTAGAACGAGAAGGCATTTGCAGCCTTTATTATGAGTGTTTAATTTTTTTTTTCTCCCTTACGACACTTCTTCTCAATTTAATTTGAGTTAAGGGTTTTATTGAAATTCAATCTTATTCTTGTAGAATACACCTGAACTAAGGTATTTATTTTGGCCCTACATCCTACATAAAGTGATCGGAAATATATTTTTGTTGTAAATTAATAACATATGAACCGTAGCTTTAAGTCATCACCAAGTATATAAATAGCATTACTATAATGATAAATTTATGGTCATTTGTCAATGTGAGAGTTTATGTCTTGCACAGATATTGAAGGGAGAAAGCAAATATGATGAAAGTTTTGTTTCGATGTCTACAGAGAAAAGTTCACTATGATCAGAAGTTGCTTCAAAGTTTCTCAATCGATCATTGTAAAAGATAATTCACTAAATCGGATTGTATATCATGGAATTGCTCTCTCTCTCTCTCTCTCTCTCTCTCTCTCTCTCTCTCTCTCTCTCTCTCTCTCTCTCTCTCTCTCTCTCTCTCTCTCCTATTTAGATACAATTAGGTCATATTTGTGAAGATTAAAACAGGAATCTTGAGACAAGAAAAAAGGAAGCTAAAACTGATAAAGAATTAATATCTTACAGAACATCTTCAACGAGTATGTAAATCTTATTCCTTACCCACTGCCTAAAACTATCAAAGCCGAGATCTGTACGTGTTCCTTAGAATATATATAGAGGTATAACAGTTCTGATGCGTCCTCCCCCCTGTCAAGATAATGGTTCACTCCTTTCAAAGGAAAGGAAAAAACTGATGTTATTCTGTTATCTTGCACTCGCTTCTATGCAATCAGTGTTATCGATAAAGGGTAAAATATAACAAATTTCCATTCATATGAAACTGTATTTTCGAGGGCTGATCAACAGCATCAATATGAGCTTCAGTAACAAAGACTTGATCAAACTGCGAAAGTGGCCTTTGCTCTTCCACGATGCTCTCTTACTTTCTGTTCAAGAAATCAACTAAGGAAAATAGCATGTTGTCTAAACAGAAAAAAAAGTTAGCATCCAGTGTCTAAGTCGGCGGAAATATTGGCAAAAGTGATTATAGAATAGTTAGCCTCCAGGTAAATATTCGTCATCTAAAAGAAAAAAAATCTAGACTACATAAAAAGTAACTTGTGTAACTTGATACAATTGAACATAGATATACAATGGGACTCCTTTGTAGAAAAAAAAATGACAATGTATACCATAAAAAAATATCCTCAAATGGAACTTCACAGCCAAAATGGTTCAACAGAGAGATATCTAATGCAATAAGAATTATTGACAGGAAATTGTGAAATTTCCGAAAAAAAAAAAAACGGTTAAACAGAAATGTAGATGAAGCAGTTAGAAATGCAAAGATCAATTAAGAGAAAAGTATGTCTTCAGCTAGTGAAGAAAACCTGAAAGATTTTCTTGGCATATGTAATAAAAAGTGGGAAATCAATTAAAACAACATTAGGCCATTAGGATACTCAGAGGGTAATCTTATAACAAATGGCTGCGCAAATTTCGCAACCTTAATAACTCAGGACGAATTAACAACCCTCCCCGTAGCAGCTATCAAATATGAATGGTCAAAACCACTCAACAGAATCTGCTTTATAATGGAAGATGTATAAAAGAAAATAAAGGAGCTCAAAATGTCTAAGGCACCAGGTCAAGATAATATCCATCCAAGAGAGATTATAGAAATAGAAGAAGAGATAACCCAACACTTTTACAAAATGTTCCAAAAGACAGCCAACAAAAGAAAGGCACTACATGGGTGGTAAGAAGACAATGTTCCTTCAATTTACAAGGGACCAAAAGAAGAACATGTCAATTACAAACGAGTGTGTCTAACTTCAGTGCCTTGCAAAATTTTTTAATCAATTACATTAGATTCAATAGTGGAACATGTAAAGAAAAATAATCTGCTGATAGAGAGCCAACATAGATTTAGACAAAAATCCTGTGTGAAAAATCTGTGGAATTTTTTCCACATGTTTAACATATATGACAAAAGCAGGACAATAGAAATCATATATCTAGACTTTCAAGAGGCCTTAAACAAAGTCTCTCTCACAAAAAAAAATAATTGATAGAAACAGAGCACTAGTCATTATTGATGAGCCAACGGAATAGATCGAAGACTGGCTGACAGCGAATGTGATGACGGATGCAGTGAGGGCAGGTGTGGGTATTGTGAGAAGTTTATCGAAGTTAGTATACAATGTGAAGAATGCCGAAGATGGTACCACAATGAAGTACCTTGCTCAAATTTAAAAGATACCACAAGTGTGATTTTTGAAAGCAGGAACATCATTTATAAATGTTCAAGATGTGTTGAGATTGCAAATCCCAAATGGTTCATGGGTCAGACAATCATGGGAAAACATGACGAAACTAAGCATCAACATAGAAGAGATGAAGGTAAATGTACAACGACAGATGTCAGATTTTATGGATATGATAACTGCTCAATACACCAATATGTGTCATGAAATTGTTGAGCTGAAAGAGAAACTTACGGAATACGAACAAGAGAATGTGACTAAGACCATAATATGCAAGTAAGTTGAAGTCAAAGAATACTTTGGTCATAAAATCTACAGAGGAAAATATGAAGGCTTCAGAGATAAAAAAAAAAAAAAAAAAAAAAAAAACAATCATGAAGATGATAACCACGGATGTTGAACAGGTCAAAACGTCTAAAAAAGGCCACTTGGTAGTTAATTTTGCGGATAAAGTTGGGTTAGAAAAGGCTAAAAATGACTTAGAAGTGGTCAAGAAAAACATTAAGATAGAAGTGGATAAAAAGGATCTACTTAAACCGAAGATTCTGCAATATTGATGAAAATGAAGATTATATAATTGCTAGTATAAAGGAGAAGAATGAATGGTTGAATGATATGTATGAAAAGGAAGAGGACTTGAAATTGATCAGGAGGTTTAAATCAACACATAGCGGTAAATCACATGTGCAGTCCAACTATCAGGAAAGTTTTCCGTAAAAAGGACGATAGAGAATATACCACGCAAGGAAGATGCTGTAAAATTTATGATTCCTACAATGTAATTCAGTCTTATAAATGCCAGGAATTTGGTCATACTGCCGATAGTTGTAGCAAGACTCAAGTATGTGCCAAGTGTAGCCAGGAACACCGAACCAGGGATTGTAGTGTAAATGCGTTAAAGTGTCATAACTGCTCATTGAGGAATTACAGTGATACGAATCATAAGACATGATGAAAACTGTAAAGTATACAAGGAGGAGCTTACCAGGATAAAAAATAGAACCGATCATGGAATCTAGCTCATTGGTTAAGTGTGGTCTGATAAATATTCAATCGGTGGGGAATAAAGCCATAAAGATTGGAAATCTTATTAATGGAATTGAATTAGATTTATGCTTATTAACTTAGACTTGGCTGCAGGGAAATATTAATGATAACTCAAAGATTCAGGAGATGACGCCGTGTACTCATGATTTCTATCACGTACCAAGAAAGGATAAAACTGGAGGAGGAGTAGGTGTCTTTGTGTCGAAAACCTTCTCTAGGGTCTCTATCATGAATGAAATGTTATTTGAAACGTTTGAATATATCTATTTAAAACTGAGAAGAAACATTAAGGTATTGAATATATCATCATTGTATAGACCACCAGGGAGTAATATGAAGAAATTCATTGAAGAATTTAGTGTTCTTGTGAGTGTTGTGGACGATATCAAAAATACATTAATTGGTGGAGACTTTAATTGTTAGGTATATGATGAAAATGATAATAAGGCTAAAGAACTCAAGGAAGTATTTGAGATGTTTAATTTAGTAAACAGTGTTTTGGTATCAACGTCAGTAGGTGGTCATACATTCGAATTGGTCATATGTGGGAAAGATTCTGACCTAATAAGAAACCTTGAAGTTGTACCAGACTTTGAGATCTCAAAAACACAAAGTCGTCACTTTTGATGTTAATATAAATTGCATCAGAGTATTGAAGAAATCGATCCAATATAGGGAACGGGAAAATTTCGATGCTGATAATTTTATTGAAGTTAGTATAGCGCAAATGTCTCGTGAGAATATAAAATGTGAACATATGGTAGATGAAGAATGTGTTGGGTGTTATACCAAAAAATATAATGACAATTTTGGAAAAAAGATATGATACCAAATGTCCTATAAAGAGCAAACTAATAGTTGTACATAAAAATGTTAGATGATATAATAGTGAGCTATTAAAGGCAAAAAGACAGACGTAAGATGTAAAAGAGCCAAATCCTCACAAGCCAGAAATCTATATAATAAGGCCAGAAATGACTATAACATCCTGTTAGAGAAAACATAAAGAAAATTCTACAACGGCGAAAGTAAAAAAAAAAAAAAAAAACTAATAACATGAGGGAGTTTCACAAAAACCTAGATGATTTGATGGGATTAAAGAAAAAATATGTCTTGCCTGAAAATGTCTATGCAGAGAATTTTGCTATATTCTTCAATGAAAACATTTGTAAATTTATAGAGGTTTCCCCCAAAATCAGCTAGAAGGACAGTCATTTATGCCAGTGAAGGACGGTAAGAAGTTAAAAAAAATAATGAAATAAATATGCGTGATTTGGTAAAGGTTATGAGAGAGATGAAGAATACATATTGTGGAAATGACCCTTTCCCAAATAGTTCAATAAGTGAAGCTCCAAACAAGCATGTTGTATATAATATTTACCTAAATATAATTAACCTATTTATATCACAATCCAGTTTTCCTAGCTGTAAAAAAAATGTGTTGATCACACCAATATACAAAGGAAAAGGTGATGTGAACGAACTAAATTCATATAGGCCCATTTCAAATTTATCCTACATGTCAAAGCTTATTGAAAAAAATCATAAGTCAGCAATTATGAGCGCACATTGATGAGTTGGAGGTATTCCTGGAAAATCAGTCAGCCTACAGAGCTAATCATTCTACATAAACTACCTTATGCTCAATAATGAATGATATGATAGGTCTTCTTGATGGGGAAAAGTGTGGGATTTTGATTATGTTATATATTAGTGCTGCTTCTGACACTGTTGTGCACGAGTACTTACTTCACGACTTAAAGTCCATTGGAGTGACTGAGGAAGCACTGGAATTTTTGCGAAGCTACTTAACGAACAGGAAGACTATTGTGAAAGTTTCTGGAAACCGATCTAGTGAAAGAATTCTTCTGAAAGGTGTACCACAGGGTAGTGTTCTGGGCCCTATCTTGTTCAACATAATACTATCGAGCTATCACATATCTTGAAAAAACAAAAAGTGGGCTTTAAACTATATGCAGATGATTCTCAGTTCTACCTTTCAATTTCAACAATACAAGATACAAAGAAGAAAATTGATGAGATAATGACTGAAATATAAACATGAATGCAGAGGAAAAGGCTTAAATTAAATGATGATAAAACAGAATGTATGCTTTTTGGCACAAAGGTGGCTTTGACGAAATTCCAGCTATTTCAAAGTATAAAAAATTGTGACGCTGATGTTAGGATTGTGCCTGTTGTGAAAAATTTAGGTGTACCGATAGATTGTAATTTGTCAATTAGGGATCAAATAGTGAACACAGTGAAAGTGTGTAACTATCACCTGAGAAAAATAGCATTTATTAGAAAATATTTAACAGAGGGCAGTACAAAAATTTTAGTGATGAGTCACATAATATCAAGACTTGATTATTGCAATTCTCTGTACTATAAATTGCCCAATACACTACTAAGAAAGCTTCAAAATGTGCAAAATCGGGCGGCTAGACTGATAAAAGGCATTGAACATCGGGAGAGAATAACTCCTGCACTGGTCGATTTACATTGGTTACCTGTTAAGGCTAGAATTAAATCTAAAATTTGTTTGTTGACTCACAAAGCATTTACAAGTGATAAACCTAAATATCTTCGTGATTGCTTGGTCCCCTACCCTCAAGCTACTAACGCTGCTGTAAGAGTTCGACTTGCTGATGATCCATATGGACTATTCGAAATTCGTGTGAATCATGCAATAGGAGGAAGAACGTTTTGTATTGCTGCACCAGGACTCTTCAACGACCTTCCACTTGATGTCAAGAATAGCAAAAATGTGGCAGCTTTCAAGAAAAACCTGAAGACTTATCTCTTTGGAAAGTGTTATGATAGTGATCTGAAAACTATTAAGCCTGAATACAAATGCTAGCGAATAACTGAAAAGATACATAGCAAAATATCAACTGGAAAGAAATTATTTTCACACACCAAGGCCCGCCTGAACAGACTGTGTCTGATGGAGGGCGAGAAATAACCCCCTAAAAGTAAAAGTAAGTAATTTCAAGGAAGTAGTCTCTTGGTGGTTGTGAACTAGCATGACGCTTAGTCGTGAGCTCTAACCAAGCAATACGAATGGTTTCTTTTGGCAACAATGTATTCTTCAAGTTAACTTTTAATTGATCCCACGAACAAGAATTTAACTCAAAACCACTACAATTCACTACAGCACTTTTAATGATTTTATCCATTCTACCGAATGCACCTTTCACTTTAGCCATATCGGAATTACTACAAAATACTTCAATTTCTCTAAGCCAGTTATTTGGGTTACTATTGAACTGCAATTCTTTTCAAGTCTTCCATATTTAGAGATTAAATTATGAAACAATAACTAGAATTACCAGAAACCAATCCATCTTGAATAGCCCGTTTGCTTACCTCACTCTCCTTTAGTAAGTCTGTTAATTGATGTTGCAGGTTCGCAATTGTATCCACCAATCGCCGGTGTTGATCTCCACTGGGATTACTGAGACCGCCACTTGCTATTTCACTCAAAGTTTCTTCGCAAGTCTCTGGATCCTGGACTAAACTGGAAATAAAATCTCGTTTTTCCTTTCCAAAACACGAGGTTGTAAGCCAGTGTCACTAGTAAACTGGAAAATTATTTTATTTGGGTTTAGATTCGTAGTTAACAAATGATTAAACAATCTCTTTTACAGTTTCTGCTTACGACCGCTAACCATCAAATGGAAGTTTGACAAACAAGCTTTCAGTTCCCTAACAATCATTTTGGGAATTGATGGTTTCATAAAAATTTAAAGCCATGACGAGTGATCATACACAATACTAAAGTTGAAATACAAAACATTCAATGACACTTCAAAAAAATTAAAAGGCGGTGAAGGGGGGGGGGCGCTACAGAATAGTCACAATAACGAGCGATATCACCAGTTACTTAGGACACAAGGCGAGGGTAATTAAGAGAACCTGACAGTATTTATCGGTGAATAAACCGTTTTCTTGGATTTATTTTCGCCGGACGTACAGTACATCTAGTGTATAACCCTTCAAAACTTTAAATCCTTAGGTGGCATGCAAGCAGGTGTCATTAAAAAATGCACACAGACAAAATACAAATACAATTTATTGAATACACTATGAAAGATCTAGGGTACAGTACACGATTGTTCGTGCACAAGATATAATGACAAAATTAGATACAATGTTTCACTTTCTTTATTTCGTTTTAAAAGTTGAAAACTGTCCAAGATGTCTTGAGTCCGCCATGGTATATAAAGGAACTTTCCGTAACTGCTCATTCAAGACCTCAATTAACCACCAAACTGGACCACGGGTCTTCTTAGGTGGTTTGTCGTGCTTCTGTGAAAAAAAGCCGGATTAAAAAATTATTAAAGTGAGTTTACACTGATACTACAGCTCAGGGCTACCAAACTAGTTACAACACTAATTTGGAAATCATCATCATCATTATCTTCTTCGCCTTTTGACGCAAAGGGCCTTGTTTAAATGGAGAATAGAACGTTTGAACTTATTTGATCTATAAGCTCGACGACTAAGGGGGCAGCTAATAGAGGCATTCAAAATTCCTAAAGGAATAACAAATGTAGACAACACCAACCTCTTCATGATTTGTATAAATCAGTCCATAGGTGAAGGATACAAGCTAGAATAGAAAAGATACAACGCCATTCAGTGTGGTCATTTCTCTAAATACAAAACAGCAAATACATGGAACAGTCTCCCAGCGGATGTACTGATCAGTTACATGGTAAACGAATTCAAGAATAAGTTACAAAAGATCCTAAAACCTTTCTAAAAGTTGTTACTAATTTGCTCTACCCGAGAGCAAATGGAGTCTCCATGGATGTACTAAAAGTCTTTGAGACATCCAAATTCCTTGTAACTCTTTGTAACTCCTTGTAACTCTCGCTTTTATCCAATTTATGAAAATTCGTAAAATCCTTGCTAAGTTTATACACCTATTTCTGAGGACTCTAGATTCTCGAAAAGAATTATATCTTCTTCTCAATTTTATTGTTTATTTCTTCTTATAACGGACATACTCTTACGGTCAGCTTTATCAAAACCTAGAATATATAAAATCTACTTCAATATTGTATGCCTTTGTTAGATAATTCAGTATACTAAATAGCAAAATAGGAACAGCGAAAAAAATAATAGCCAGTAAACAACAGTAAGAGTAATTAGGCTAATGGAAATATTTACAATATTTTAGAAGATCATGAAAAACTCCTATTTCAATTAATAGTAATTTACCAAATACAGTGTAAAACAGGTCTATGGTTTATAAGTCTCTATGATTTTGAGACTCGGAAAGAGACAGGAACGAAGATTTCTGAAGGTAAGCAATAAAATTTCAGAGCGCAGTTCAAATGTAAAAGATGAATAAGCAGAAACACAGCTACTAATGATATTCAATCCAATCTTACGAGGAGTCTTTATCTTCTAAAATCTTATCGAGTTGCAAAAGAAGTTAATGAGCAGCTACCGTCACACGGGTCACAGAAATGTCTCGAGAAGAGCACTTGTTAACTTAACGATGGCTAAAGTGAGTCTCATCTGTAAAACACCTTGAAGTGACGTTTTCTATAAAATTTGCAAAACTTCCTGAGGGATTCTATATCATACAATAAGATCGTCTGGTGGCTTCAAAATATTCTCGAGAATCTACCAGTAACACTTGTTCTAAAATACAAAAATACCCGTCCCTGTGATTTTTACAAATCATTACAATGTTTAATCTTGTTAATAACATTTAATATTACAAAATAAACCTTTCTCATAATGTCCTATAACATAATATCCATTAATTTAATCTACATATAACACTCATGATGACATACTTTTTGCATAAGTCTGGACTAGTCACTTATTTTCTTGATAATAATAATAATAATAATAATAATAATAATAATAATAATAATAATAATAATAATAATAATAATAATAATAACCAGGATACTATATCCAAATATTGACCCTAAATCACAGACAATCATTGAATCAAAGCAAATATTCGATTCTTTTATGTTTATAAGTATTAGTTTTAGTCGTCCTCTCTGTATAAAGAACATTCTTGTTTTGCTGTGGGAGTTACTGTTAATGTTGTGAAGTAGGAAGGAGGCGGGCTAAGCATCTTCCGATATCCATTGCATGTATACTGTACGTTCTCTCCTGGATCAACACATACTTTAAACAAAAAACTTTCAATAAAAGTCAATAATTTTAGATGTATTATCACCATTATTCCTAAGATTAGGATGGACAATCCCTAACATTAAAGTGCAAAGGTCTTCAACCTTTATCACTTTTCAAGCAACTTTATCTTTTGCTCTGTCCTTCTCCTGTTTATTTCGGAATTTGCAGGATACCTCTCTTTATTCATCCCTACTAAAATTAAAAAGAATAGTAGAGGTGCTCATTCTTAACTCATGAAATAAATCAATTACTTGTAGTATTATAGAAGATTATTGCCAAACTTGACCTTTTATTCCCTTTCATTATTGCATTTGGTTATTCAATCTTGACATTAGATATGTTTTATTCTTTAGTAAACCACCATTAGAAGCTTAGAAATGAAGAACGTAAAAGACGATGTCGTTTTCCTTGAAATGGTGGAAAAGCTGATATTTATATAACTAAATATATAACGATCTATTTAAATACCATAAGCAAGATCTATACCACGATTTCCAACATGCCTGATCATCGGTTCGTTCAACAAAGACTGAGAATGAATGAATAAGTAAATAAGTGATTCAAAGAAAGAGCCAACCTTCCATCCACAGTTTCTGCCAAGGTATTATTAAGGGAACGAAAGCAATCCAAGAGCTATTTGGGTTAACCTTTGTAATCCCTCTCCCTACTCGGGAACTGAAAGAGTCCACAACAGTTTTACAAGGTTGGGCCGAAACTGCATTCCTTCTCCATTGCAGACCCAAATAAGAAGTGAGAAACGCTTTTAGAATCCGTAATTCAGGTATCTCCTCTCCGTTGCTTTATGCAAAACAAGTTGCAGTTCCAAACAAAGGAAATTCTTTTCCTTGCTCAGTTGTGTGTGTTTTTTTTTCAGGAATTCTACAAAATACAACAGAAAAAATCTAATATTAAAGTATAAGTGTTTTCCTGTGCTTATATGAATATAACTTCTTGTTTAAGAATACTCTTAGAAAATTATATCTAAAAAAAAGAAAGTTTCTTAATGCAAAACGTCTTTTCAACGTATTCCATATATATATATATATATATATATATATATATATATATATATATATATATATATATATATATATATATATATATATATATATATATATATATATATATATATATATGTGTGTGTGTGTGTGTGTGTGTGTGTGTGTGTGTGTGCGTGTGTGTGTGTGTGGGTGTATTTTGTGTTTATGTATGTTTATGAATCATATATACAGTGAGCAAAGGTTTTCTAGGCCAAAGGAATAACTGAAGAGTGGAAATGCAAATCTGCATTGACAGATTAACACAACTACACTAATTTGGATCTCACACCCTAAATGCCCTTTCAAAAATCCAATTCTAAAATCCATTCTTCCACCTTGCTGTCCAGCCTCTTGACTGTTCCTTCATACTGAACTGGGCGGTTCTACACAGGGGTGCTGAATGGCATCCCAAGCACCAGAGCATAGACTTCTAGGTTTGATTCATAAATCCAATCCTTTGACTATTGATCCCTAACCTTAACTTCATTCTAATCCTTCATAAGGCCTTCCTTAATTCACAAAACCTAATCTTTATTCCTGCGAATTATAGTCCTTATAGAAAACAAATGTAAAATTCTATCTTCTTTATAAGGAAATCCTTAACCATAATTAACAAAACTTTCAACGAATTGGAATACTCTCAGCTTTACCTTTAAATGATACTTTTACCTTTTATTAGAGAATAATCAATACAACTTACCGTCTCGGTCCCTAGCCGTTTTTCCTCTTTCAAAGTAATTAAAGTAAATTACAGTTACATTCGCTTACAGACTGCCAAAGCAAGAGCCCGTGTCTTGCATAAGGCAAGTTAATCTTAACAGACAGACAGCTTACTGTTTAGAACTAAAAATATAAACCCATGAGGCGCAACCTAACAAAAAATTAAGCTTAGTTACACCGCTGAACTCATTCCATAAACCTTTGATGAACCAAGTAATGCAAAAATCTAAACTGGACCCTTGCGTCTTCGCAACAGGTTCATGTGGCATCAAAAGGTCATATATATATATATATATATATATATATATATATATATATATATATATATATATATATATATATATATATATATATATATATATATATATATATATATATATATATATATATATATATATATATATATATATATATACAAATAAGCCATATATATTTTTCATACATTAATGTCTGGATTCTCTTAACTACCTCGGGATCAGAGCCCCAGGCGAAATCACACAAAGAAAAGAGCTTGGCTCCGACCGGGAATCGAACTCTGGTCGGCAAGCTTGTATAGACAGTGACTAAGCAACTTGGCCAAGCTCTTTACTTTGTGTGATTTCGCCTAGGGCTCTGATCCCGAGGTCGTTAAGAGAATCCAGACATTAATGTATCAAAAATATATATGCCTTATTTGAATATATATATATATATATATATATATATATATATATATATATATATATATATATATATATATATATATATATATATATATATATATATATGACGCACACACACACACACACACACACACA
>NC_090730.1:36073642-36083642 GCF_036898095.1 Palaemon carinicauda
GTTGGAAGAAAGTCAGTTATATCCTGCTCGTCTTGCCATTAAGACCCTTATATGCCTGCCAAATTGGTGATTCATGGAGGGACTGCTGCCTGCGCACCTTCCCATCACTGCTGCATCTTACTCTTTTGCAATGCCCCCCAACGAACCAGATTCTATCACCTCCGCATCAATGGTACTGCTGCCCTTTGCCAGTAGAGAAGGTTTTGCCTGGTTTCAGCATGCAGCAATGCACGAGGACACTTTCCAGAATTCTCAGTTTGGCTTTGCGACTAAGAAGATGCCACCATAGAGTATGACACCATGGAAACCTACCTCCTGGAGCAATACTCATCAACACCAGCCACCCGTATAACCAAGTTATTTCAGCTGTCTCAAAAATCGTTGGGGAGCAGAAGGCTTCGCTTGCCTTCGGAAGTGCATCTACTTTGGGCCCTTTGGGTACAACACCTACCCAAACCTTGACGTACTACCATCCCCGATGTCTATTCCTTGCCCGTAAAGGATCTGATAACCAAAAGTCGACACCCTTATGGATAGCCAATTCACCACCTTTAAGACCTCCATCAAGGCCTCCACTCCTGACAAAGAGGACAACCATTCAAAACCGACTGAAGCTAACTTGAAGGCAGTAGGACACAAATACCTGCCTCATGACAAGCAAGAGCAGTGACAAAGTCATCCACTACCCACGTACGCCACCCCTTGCTTAAGCCCCAACCAACGACTTATACAGCCACTACTAACACCTATCAGCCGTATTTATGATACTAACAATCCATATTTGAGGGTGGTGCGAAGAAATGTGTGGACAGTTGTCAGTGGCCAAAAAACTTGTAAGTAGGCCATCAGTTGTGATGGTGGCCTCCCCTGTCACTAATATTTTCATTTTACATGATACAGGAACTGATGTGCAGTTTTGGTAGACACTGGGGATTGCTATCTCCCTTCTACCAATGTCACTCTCCAGAACACAACATAGTCATTCTAAGTTTGCTGACAGTTACCTGGTAGTTGCTTATGGATCTGAGATCTCCACACATGGGTACGAGACACTGAGTGTGGAATTCTTCGCCAATTTTTGCCTCCTGGTTGATATGACATATCAACGTTTAGTCAACGCAGACTCATATTCGTCAACACCTCTTCTACCTGCCCCTTCCAGCCTCACACTCTATATCAGCTTACCACGGATACCTATGCCCACCTCCTCATATCATACCTGGAAGTTCTCAGATCAGAACTTCACCAAACGGCAACAGCTCCTGTCAAACATGACATTGATCTCCATATCAAAACAATTGGATCCAGTTATGTTTGCCAGATTTATAGGTCGGGACCTTTGATTGTTTGGCAGTTGGTAAAGGAACGTTCGCCAAAATGAAAGAAATGGGCCTTTGCTATATGGCCTCAAGCCCATGGTCATCACCCATACAGATTGTCCTTAGGAAGGATGACACACTGTGCCCTTGTGAGGATTTCAAGTGTCTGAACATGCACATAGAACAGGATCACTACCTGCTATCCAATATCGCTGAAATTACCTCTTACTTGCACAAAGCAAATATGTTCTCTACTCTTGACTTCCTGAAAGGGTATTATCAGGTGACCATGCACCCAAAAGATATACCCAAGACTCCCATCATCACTTTAGGCACATACACATTCAATCACTCCTGTTTTATCCTTCATAATGCTTGGGCCACTTTTCACTGGCTCATGGATGGCCTCTTAAGGACCTTCCTTTCTGCATATGTTATGTAATGTGGATGACATAATTCCTCCAAGGAAGAACACCTCCATCACCTACGCATCTTTCTCTACCACCTACAACAGTACGACCTTGTAGTCCTGTATAACATGTGTACCTTTGGCGCCAATGAAATATCTTTCTTAGGGCATTACATCACTCCTGAACATTTCTTATTCCCTGAGAAGGTATCAGTGATTCTTGCCAGCCATCGCTGCTACTCTTGCCTCTCTCTATGCCACCCTCAAGGGCAGCCATAAGACCTAAAGGTGTGTGTCCTTCAAGAAGCGACCTGCAACACAATGAACACCCATCAAATGCTGCTGCTCTCACCTTGCCTGTGTCACATGCCCCTCTTATTTTCTCCACCAATGCCAGTGATATCGCTATTGGTGCAGTACTCGAGCAAGTGGCCAATGGCTCAACCAAGTCTCTTTGCTTTTTTTCAGTAGCAAACAGTCCAAGTCGAAATCCAACTACTTTGCCTTCGACCGCGAATTGCTGGTGAACATTTGGCTGTCCATCGCTTTGACCATTTCTTAAAGGCTACACCCTTCGCCATTTACACAGACCACGTGCCACTGGTGCACGCCCTCAACTCAACAGTCCCGATGCCTGGTCTGCCCGTCAATACCAACATCTCTCCACCATTTGCACCCTTCAACATGTCCCTGTGAAAATTAATCACATTGGCGATGACTTGTCAAGAAACACATTGCCTGCCATTCACCTGGGATTGGATTACAATGCCTTAGAAGAACCCTAATGAAAAGATCCAAAGTACACAGCATGCAGAATATCCTGCATCTCTCCTCCGTTGGGAAGACATCACCCTCGATGACTCCAACTTCATCCTCCTCTGTGACGTCAGTACTGGTAGGTCATGGTCATGGATACCTGCTCCCATGCACCACAACAGGTGTTTGATTTCATCCATGTCCTCTCACATCTCTCATGACGATCTACTGCACAGCTACTGAAGACGAAATCCATTTGGCACGGCATTACTAAAAATGCTAAGGATTGCGTCCATGGCTGTACTTCATGATAAACCTCAAAAGTACATTGACACATGGATTCAGGAATGGCCACCATTCCTCAACTTCTACGTTATTTTGGCCACATTCCCATCGAGGCAATCGGCCCCTACCTGCTTCAAAAGGACATCATTACCTCTTACCTTCTCTGACCGCTCCACTCATTTCCCTGAAGCCAGACCAATTCTAAATGCTACATCTGCCTATGTACACCCACCTTACTCTCAGGATGGATAGTGGGATTTTGTATCCCTGAGCAAATGACTTCTGCTAGGGGTACCACTTTCACCTCTCAATTGTGTACATCACTAGCAAAACTCCTGTGCATCACCCTTTATCAGGCAATCGCCAATAACCCTGCAGCAAATGAAATATCACACCCTCAAAGCAGCTTTGATGTCTTGTTGCAATGACTACAACCGGTTTCCTCAGCTTGGCTGGGTCCTTCTTAAATCAAGGACTACTCCTAAGGACGTCCCCGGAAGTCTCAGTAGCTGTGATGATGTATGACAACCCGTTGATCATCCCTGTTGAATTTTTTTCCATCTGTAACCTTCTCTGACAATCTCCAATGCCAACATCACGTTGTAGGAAAGTTTTTCCCTGACTCCACCCTACAAGCCCCCAGCGAGGCAACACATACCAAAAGATTGAAACGCGTAACATATGTCTTCGTGCGCATTCATTGCCACTAGCACGTCACTGCTGACATCTTGTCACAAAGGCTCCATATTTGTTTTCCCGAAAGCTCTTAATTAACATTTGTGGTTAAGAACTCTGGGTCTCCATGATTGCCTAAATCCTGTGTATCTCTGCAAGATTACTACCATTATCAACATGTATGTATGTTTTAGCGGGCGAGCCATGTAATGCACGTGTATTTCATACAAGCTCATAAACTGTAATGCTCTCTCTCTCTCTCTCTCTCTCTCTCTCTCTCTCTCTCTCTCTCTCTCTCTCTCTCTGATGATAGAAAAACCTGTTTAAGCATGCTGTTGCAGGATTAACATTGTTAAAGTTTTATGTCAATTTTACCTTCAATTGTTTGTATATAAGCTTGTTGTCCCGGTTTGCATAGAGTAACTGTCCAGTTTGTCTTGCCGTCAAGACCCTTATTTGCTTGCCACTAAGATAAATCTAGTTATTTTTGTTCTCTCTCTCTCTCTCTCTCTCTCTCTCTCTCTCTCTCTCTCTCTCTCTCTCTCTCTCTCTCTCTCTCTCACCTAAACTTTGGTTAAACAAACAATTACTAAACTCCAAATTCTACCAGAACTTTCTAATTATTTGCTTTTTGAATTTCAAGTATAACATTATCGTATTTCGGACACTGATTATACTCTTCAAAATACAACAAAATCCTTCAGTAAAGCCTAACAGTATCAAATTTAAATTTGTCGCAAGTAAATAGACTATTCACTATCATCCAATAAGGCGATATATATCCTGCAGATTTATCTGCTTATTACCACTGAATCGTATAGTCGAAGTGTTTGACAAGTAAATAGTCCAACTGGTGGATGAGTAGATAATTCCTATTTTTCAAACTTTGTCTCCCTCACTGGTAGAATCATAATGGAAGTCAGTTTATTAACTTTCAAAGAAGATTGGTTCCATTGTCATTAAGACAATCTATTTATCTCTTCATTAGGTTTCATACATTGTCTGTCTATGATATTACACTCGAGGTACCCCATATTTACCTAAAATGGCTGCTCTTATCTATAATCTGAGTGTCGTCAAAAATTCGAGCTCCTTTTATTGCACGGTAATGAGAGCAGCCCTTTTGAAACGAGTCTTTGTACATATGTTTGTATATGACTCTCATCTTCACGCTCTCAAATTGCCTTCCTTTAAAGAACAAGACTTGGAACAAAATGAAAGATTGGAAACCTAATCTTAAAGTGAATAAACAACGTTTTCTATGCAGCTAAACCTGAAGAGATAGGGTTTGAGAAATGCAGAGTTCCTCAGTGTAGGATGTATGAAAAGTAGCTAAGATTAAACATTTTAAGAATATAAAATGGCAGTCTTCAAATGCGCCAGACCTCTTCTTAACGACGAGAGGAGAGAGAGAGGAGGATGAGAGAGAGAGAGGAGAGAGAGACGAGATGAGAGAGAGAGAGAGAGAGAGAGAATCTGAAACGTTAAGTATTTGATGATAGGTGCATCGAGAGGTAGATAAATACAAGAACAAGGGTGAAAGTGCTGGTCTTGAAGGAAAACATAAAAGGGGGCGAAGGATACGAGTGCTAGGCTGGCAGAAGGAGGAGAAGGAGGAAGGAGGAAGAAAAGAAAAGGAGGAGAAAAGCAGAAGGGGGGTTCATTGGCATGATACTATTACCCGACATGGGTGGTAGGGTTAGGGATGGCCCCAGGTATAGGTCTGAGGGCGTGCTGGGAGCGTTGAGATAGAAAAAAAAATTAGTGAGGTGTAAAGACCCTTGAGGGGAAAACAGTCCTTTTCTTTACGCTCCTCATTCTTTAGAATAACTACATCAGCTGTAAGAGGAGAGAGAATAAAAGAGAGTTGACCCTCCCACAATAACAGGAAAGGAGATTCTGTTATATCGAAGGATAAGATTAAAATGGTCTGTATTATAATAGAACCCTTCGAAGACCATAGCCCATAAACGCTTGTAGAAAGCAAAGCCGAACTTTTTTGAGCAATAGAACTTAGCCTCAAATATTATAGAAAATGATTTTTATAGGAATATAACCTTTTCCCTTCAAGATGAAGAACAATACCCTTGACATCATAAAACACAATATATCGTTAAAGAAATAACAACTTACGCTTATCGAACGCAACCCCCCACCTTCTTTAGACCTACACTACTTCAGAAAGCTACTAGGAGTAAAAAAAAAACCATCCTCACTCCAATTAAAGCCATGATACTGGTATTAAATAGTTTCAATGGTTTTAGTGTTCTCGGTAGAAGAAGTAGGGTTAAAATCAGATTTCACCTCAATAAGAGAGTCTAATTGGAACCATTTCTCTCACTTTTCAGAGTCTGAAGTTCATGATCACTTTTGCTCTTGATTAGACTTGATGGCGTCGTTACCTAAGGCAGTAACGTCCTTTGCAGTTTCCATGTTTCACAACCATAAAAAATGAGATCTGCTGTCCGGTAATGACCCGATTTTTTTCTTCGATGAAGAGACAGTCTCTTTCACTTGCATACTTTCCACTTTTTTTGGTGAATCTCGGGTTGAAAGTGAAAGTGCAGAGAAAGAGTTCCCCGAATCTCCAAAAGTTCGAGTCCTTTAAGGATCAGACAATATCCTACTTAATCAATGGCCAAATTGGACCCGAATTATGACACAATGCGAGGAAAAGATAGTTAGAATTCTTTCTTCATTGGATGATAAGATAAACTAATATTTTTTTTAATAATAAAACAGTAGTAGATATTTTATTTTTCGTCAAGGGATAAAGGTTTATAAGGCTAAAAATCTTATACATTGCTGCAAAACTAGAAATAAAGAAGACTAGGATAGATAGCTAGATAGAGACTTGTGTTCTCCATGACACAAAGCATAAATTTTCCCTTGATTTACAATAAGAAAAAAATTTATGCATGGATGTTATAACAATATTTGCTGTCTACGGGGGTTTTGAAAAAAAGTTTTAGCTCCAGAAGAAACATTTATTGGCTACATGGATTTTAGCTGCAAATAATGTTTCTTGGTGGCTTGGAACTCCACCCCTTGATATTATGATTCTTGTTTCTGTTATTCCTGAAAAACTGCCGGGTTTCTCTCTCTCTCTCTCTCTCTCTCTCTCTCTCTCTCTCTCTAAAACATACGTATACACTCATATGTATTTACTTTTGTCTTCCACATTATGCTTAAAAAGTCTAGAATTTGCAACTCTCTCTCTCTCTCTCTCTCTCTCTCTCTCTCTCTCTCTCTCTCTCTCTTAACCGTCGCACACATGCACGTACATTCTTACCCGTAATAAAAGCTGAGTAACGTTTTTAACTTAATGTAGTTTTTGCCGTTTCTATTAAGCTTCGAAACTGTCCAGTAAATTCCAGCCACTTTCATTTATTCATCATCTCTCTCTTTCTCTCTCTCATACACATTTGCTCCATTTCCTCCACTCCTCTTCTTTCTGCTTGTTTCTCCAGTTGCTTGGAAGCTGGAATACGTTCAACCTTCACCCTACCAAATTCATCATGCTTAACTGACTGGAGTATATTCACTTTAAAATTACACTGATGTGGGGTCTCTGAAGGTGGCGATCCTTGCCTTACAGTGATGAACTGATATCATAGCAGTTAGAGTGGTGATTGTGTAGCTTGAGTTGTGACATCATAGCAGCTATGCCATACATTTCCGTAATTTCATATTTCACCAACCTGGGGTTAAGATATACACTCATTCACAAATTTCTCAAAATATATTTTGTTTTCATATATATATATATATAATATATATATATGTGTGGTGTGTGTGTGTGTGTGTGTGTATGTACATATACATATAATATATATATATATATATATATATATCAATATATATGTATATATATGTTTGTGTATATGTATATATCTATAAATACAGTATATATATATATAATATATACATGTATATATATATATATATATATATATATCCATTAGACAGGTTATTGGCTATTCATTTGAAACAGAAAGCACATTATTGGTAACTAGCGTATATCCGATATGCAAAATCCTAGGGAAGTTGGTACAACATTATTTAGCATATATTGGAAAAATATGGTATATAAATTAGTATGTACAGTTGTGTATTTTCACAACACTTTTGAGAATTCAGGATTGATGCTTCATGTAGACTATTCAACCATGAAATAATATATTTTCCTTGCACCCAAATCTATGTATGGACCCCTAGATAATCTTTGTACATGGGTTTACTTGTTATATAACGATCTATTTTTTTGCATTTCAGCAGTCGTGTTACGGGTGTGTGTAAAATAATGATTTCCCCAAGTTGTTATCATAATCCAGCATTTCTAACCAAGTTTCCTTACTTCTGAAGTTGTATATTACATCTCACTTTTGAGCAACTTGGGGACCTACTCGTGCGTACAGGAACCCCTCAGCCAATGGACTATAGACAGAGAGTCAAATATCAACTTTCTAGCTTAAGGATAATTCTAACCATAAATAGAAATTTATAGCTATAAAAAGAGAGTATAATGTAGCTCTGAGTTGAGAGAAAAGTAATAAAATGTTCATATCATCTCATCATAGTCTCCCCATATCTTTTCCCATAAAGAGTAATGTATAAGCTGAATCCAAACATATTATGGCTATCTAAAATATATTATGACAACACCTGTAACTCCATGCTCTATGGTTAAGTTTTTCTTTTTAGACAATAACAAGAATCTCTCTCTCTCTCTCTCTCTCTCTCTTCCTCTCTCTCTCTCTCTCTCTCTACAAACACATACACAAATGGTTATAATAATACCCAAGCAAAGACCTCGGAACCTTATTAACAATAAAAGAACCTGAACTGATCCACTTTTTCTCCACTCTTATAAAAAGGGATTTTGAAATTCAAATGGGACGAGTAAGTCATATTCAGACAGATTTTCACTTTCCCATTCCTCTTCTTCCATTTTAAATCTGTGATCTGCCCCGGGGAGATTCTGAGTGAGCCACTTGAGGTGTTTCTTTGGCTCATTGAAGGTAGAGTGAGGTGAAATATACTCCTCTTACATGTGAAATCTTACTTATTCCTTTTGGATCAATGCATCCTATAGGCAGTCATTTTCCCGCTTCATATGCAATTCTAAATTGATGAACATAAAGTTTATTTACAGATCTCCGAGTTCTTCATTAGAAATTTAAATGAAAAAAAAAATGTTGATATGATTCTGGAGTTAACTAGCTGGTTCTTAGGAGTTGTTACCGTTGATTATATGAAAAGAGAAAATTTAATTTGACCTTTATAACTACTCTCTCTCTCTCTCTCTCTCTCTCTCTCTCTCTCTCCTCTCTCTCTCTCTCTCTCTCTCTCTCTGTTATCCTCAACTGTTTGTATATGAGCATGCTACAAACAGCAAATTATTACTACAGAGATGGAGATTTACCAGCCAAATGAGTCAAACTTGACTCTTACCAGAGCCACAAAAGCATATTATACCAGATGTTAAGTAGTTATAGAATGTATAAAGGAGATGTCTTATTAAGCTAATATGAAGCTTTAGAAATTCATTGTCCATTAAAGGTTGAAAGGCCTGAATTTTAATGTGAGCGAGGGAGCGATTAAAAATAAATAAAAAGTAATCCATCAAATCTTGGATAGGAAATTTTTAATTCATAAGATCGAAAATTCACTGGATTTTGATTACAAATTATAGTGCTAAATAGAATTAGAGAAACTCGATTCATTTCTGTTGTTAAATGCAACAATATCGTTATTTATTTGCGGTCATCTTCCAAATAACACAAGTAACAGTGTGAAGGTGTGATTGAATAAACAGGTGGAAACATTAAAGCCTCCTTATATAATTTTATTTCCAGTCTTAATAGAAAATAATTCCTTAAGATAAACACGCGTATTGTTTGTTTAAACAATAGCTCCTCTCCCTATTTACAAAAAAAAAAAAAAAAAAAAGGAAAAAAAAAAAGACAGTTTTGACAAGTAAAGAGGGCCAAATTTAATTCCCTCCCTATTCATCGAGATCCCAAATAACACCAAAGAGACTTTCTTGGCATTCGTAATTTGTGTCACTCTTTATGCAAGACATAATTTCAGTCCAAATGTAAAAGGAACTTCGCCATTGTTATTTACAAAAGAAAATAAAAAGAAAAAGTTTCTCGCTTGATTTCGCCTGTGCATGACAGCTAAAGTCTCACAAGCAAAATATTGTAATTCTTTGGCCATCTTTACCAGAATTACAGAAACTGAAGTTTCCCCAATGATTAAACTACAGTATGATGAATTTGGTCAGTCTTCATTGAAATAGATTGTTATGGAATATTACACCCTGAATGAAAACATTTGACAGCCATTGGCCATACACGTTTAGTTAGAATCGTGTATAACGAGTTCCAAGATGGTTAATTCCCATAAGAAATTAATTTTAAACCTAATTTCCAATGAAAATTTGAGAGAGAGAGAGAGAGAGAGAGAGAGAGAGAGAGAGAGAGTGAGAGAGAGAGAGAGAGAACTATATGGTACTACATCTGACTGAGGAAATTATTAAAATCATATCTGT
>NC_090730.1:36086142-36088677 GCF_036898095.1 Palaemon carinicauda
AAGTAGTGCTTTTAAGGGACATTTTAGTATAAAAACAATTTAGTTTTTACTGCTTGTGCTGTAATACTTTTCATAAAAAAATTGTAACTTTGAAAATTAAAGATTTTGAAAGTTAGTTTTTCTTTAATGGTATTACCTCATTTAGTTTAATTCTTGGTTTGATATGATTAGAGATTATGTTGAAAGATATTATATTGGCTTTCCGAGGTTTCGACCAAAAGTGGAACTTTAGAAAGTTAGAAGTTGCGTTCGATAAGCTTTACATGATTAGTTTTAAATAAGAGTAGGTAACGTATTCTACATAATTAGGGATTATTCAACATCGGCATAAAATGGATTTAAAAGAATCACATAATGCATTTTATTCACTTAGAGCTTTCGTTCTTTAAAGTTATGGATCTCGTTAAACCATGTATGAGGTCGTCTTCAGGGATCTGTACCATACACATGGGAATTGGTTTCCATAGATTCAGGAATTGCGTTATATTATTTGAAACTTAGTTCAACAGAATTGAAGGTTCTAATTCATATACTTGAGGTTTATGCTTTTATGTAATGGATTAAAGGAAGCGTTAAGCAACCTTTTTACATTTGGAATATAATCTGTTGCACTGAACATGACTGTACCTAGAAGAGGATAGTCCAACTTCATTGATATCTTGAGCCAATTCAGCTCTAAACAGTTACATGGCAAGCCAATAAAAGATAAAGAAAAAATAAGATTTGTATACAAATATAATTTTTATATATATATATATATATATATATATATATATATATATATGTGTGTGTGTGTGTGTGTATGTATGTATATATGTATATATATATATATATATATATATATATATATATATATATATATATATATATATTATCTTTTAAGAGATAAGGCAATGTAGGGCATTTAAGCAAGGGAAAATTAATATTGATATATTAATAAAGAGATATATACTAATAACTGCTATGAACGAATAAGAAATTGGTGACAGACTTTGGCTGCTAATGGGAGGTCTAGTTTGGTTTTCTTATTTTATTCAGAGGCCTCCATATCAATACCAAAGTTAGTCAGGACAAGCCTAAGACACACAACCGATTTTATTTTTTTAATATATTTCTGGTTTTAGAATTTACTTGCTTCATAATTGAAAAGGCGCATTCACATCATGTGCTACCAAACATGCAGGGCAGCTTAAAGCCAAAGTCTCCCAACTTGGGGAATCTTTCATCGCAAACCTACTCCCAGATATTTTCATGGTCTATATTTTTCTTGTCAAGCACCATCGAGTCAGTCCCAATGTATTTCCCAGAACTCAAGCTGAAGTTCTTGTAACTGTGCCTCCACATTAAGTTCTATCGAGTTGTTAGATAACATCAGACTGAATATCAGCTTCTCGAAATCTCAAAATTTATTTTCTAATTCAATAGATAAACTTTCATCTTTTTGGCAAAGCATGAAGCTCTGACATTATACATGTATAATCTGTCATGGGAAGTGTGCAAGATCATTATTTGTTAAGCCAGTACTAAATAGTAAAAGTTTCTTGAGGAAAACTTCAATGTACCAAACCAGTTGAGAAACCATTTGTTGCTTGCCTTGTAAGCTCAGATTAATTACATTCAAGTGAGAAATAGTAGAGCAAATAAAGCCTCTATTTTGTAGCGATGTTTCGTAAAATTCTGTATTGCCAAGCTGCTCATTTTAAAGCAAGAAAAGAATATCTTTCAGAAGAGAAAAAAATATATATCCATGGTCCACTTTTTTCAAGCACTAAACCATTCTGCATTCACCACTTCAAGGAAAGAAATAAATTTTCTGCGTCGTTGGGAGTTATTACCACCATTGATTAAACTCACCATCCTGACCACATTCTGCGAAACATCACTCAACTGTAATACACATTGCCACAATGTTCCTTGGTGGATAATGCAGAACAGTGGGATACAATATACTCCATTTTTCAGTAAATAACTAGTCCCCCATTACTCTTCATTTATTTATTACAATGGAAGAGCATTTATCAAATCCTCCATATCCGTTGATAACTGACTCAAGTGTTGCTTAAATATCTGTGTTTTTTTTTTCTGCCATATTCTTGTGTAAAAATAGCTTCAATATCAACTCTAACCATTTGAATTTCAGCTTTTTGAGATGTGAGACCCAAGTTAGCTTTTTGTCGAATGTTAGACCTAGAAAGTGTGTTTCTTCAATACAAGGAATACTTTTTTTTCCCCCCTTACCATGCCAACACTCAAGGCCTTCATTTTAATCATCCCTTCATGTGACGCGGTATCCTCGTCTACTGTCGGGAGTGAATACGAGTAACTGGCCAATGGAAAGTATTTGCAGTGCTTCGTTATATCTTTTGGTTTTAAAGAAAAATACTCATCAGTTACAAATAATCATTATAATACCTTTTCCGATGATTATATTTTTATACTGTATTTCATAATTCACATTATCTCCATTTGTGTCAGATAAAGGAGACTTTTCCCCTAATTCAATAAGAAACATTATTTGCAGCTATGATCTATGTG
>NC_090730.1:36094177-36106677 GCF_036898095.1 Palaemon carinicauda
TACAGACATAATGTCCAAACTTAAAAATTTGTATAAAAAAGACGGTACATGTCTGGCAATTTTTTTTTTTTTTTTGGATTTTTGCTGTTTTAAAAACGGATGTATTAACGTAAAGGAGTGATATTACGGTCACTAACCCGTAAAAGATAATAACAAAGTAAGTTAAGGTTACGGTCGCCTGTATTTTTACTGTATATTTTTACGGAGAATTTCCGATTAAAATTACAGTTTTTTTCCTAACAGTGCTGATCATTTTATGATAAAATCTGTTTAATATTATTTTCAACAGGTGTCTGAAAGGATTAAGTCCCATTTAGCTTCACTTGATAAGAGGATGAGCTTCCAAACACTGCACCTAGAAAATAGGAAGAGATGCAATAGTGAAGCAATTCATTCCAGAACATCATCTAACTGGGATGGTATAATGCGTCTTGAGGTTTTATATATTGCCTTTGCATATCAAAGTGAACCATACACTTTTTCTCATCATCATAAAATCGAATCGGTATATCTGAGTAAATACTTGCTATCAGTCAGTCTAATAGTAACTCTATACATCTAAGGACCCATTCCCGAAACATTCTGTGTAATTTACCGATGGAAAATGCATAAATTGTACTGTTCTCCCTTAAGTTTTGCATATATGAAGGGGGCATTAAAATTAAAATATAGATTTAGGAAAGTAAAGGGTAAACAAGTGAGCAGAGGTTCGTATAGAAATGCCGCCTATTCGGAGAAATTTAATTTTTTAAAGATTCTTAAGTCTTTCATACACAATTTATGCGAATATATTGAAAAAGATCGGTCATCACCTCCTAATATATGAAACGTAAAAACTATTTTAATGTAAGTTTATTCTTACATTCTCACGATAACAGAGAAATACACTTCATTCCACTCCTTGAAATCTGTCAGCAGAGAGAGAGAGAGAGAGAGAGAGAGAGAGAGAGAGAGAGAGAGAGAGAGAGAGAGAGAGAGAGAGCTCAATTGGATATCCAGAGACTAAGTTCGAATCTGTTGCGCAACATATCAGTATAAAACTCCTCCCTATTTACTGAAGAGAAGAACAAGCAAAGGAGAAGGGAAGAAAACCTGCATGAATAGAAATTGCAATTCTGTCGTGTTCTGGATATTTCTTCTACATCAAAGTAGTGAAAAGCTGATCTCTTCAGATCCTTTTATCTTAATTAGTTGTTTTTGATTAAGAGTGTGTTTTCATCATGGCTGAAAGCGTACGCATGTGTATGTGGGTAGCAGAAAGGGAGAGAGAGAGAGAGAGAGAGAGAGAGAGAGAGAGAGAGAGAGAGAGAGAGAGAGGAGAGAGAGAGAGGAGAGAGAGAGAGAGAGAGAGGGGGGAGTCTCAATTCCCAAAAGTGGGTGTTCCTAAAAGTGAGTAAAACGTCATCTGTCCTTCATAGCTCTGACTTGTTTGGCTTCGATAAAAGATTGCTGGTAGTAATGTTTTTTTTTCAATTGATATATACGTGCCAAGAGGCATATCTTTATTGCAAATTTTGCCTATAACAATATATCTGTATCTCTCATTTATATATCTTGTATATCCTTTTTTTTTAAATTAATATATTTATCCCATTCAAATTATGTTATATTAAAGTCATATCCTTATTGAAACCTTTGCCACCCTCTCTCTCTGTATACACACACACACACACACACACACACACACATATATATATGTATATATATATATATATATATATATATATATATATATATATATATATATATATATACATATATATATGTGTGTGTGTGTGTGTGTGTGTGCGTGTATGTGTGTGTGTGTGCGTGTATGTGTATGTGTCCTAATCCGTGTATCTAGATGTCTTGTATATCAAGGTAAATGAACTTAGTATTCATGAGTATTCCACATAACCTGTGTCTGCATGTTTTGCAATAGCTGCATTTTGATAACAAAGGCAGTCGTTAGTTGCCAATGAGCACTCGAGTTGATAAGTCCCTCACCTGAGAGAGTAGATTGTGTAATGTGTACTTACGAACAAATCTTTTATAATAAATGAAGAAAACCCATATGCCGACATCTCATTATCCGTCTGCACGGGTCATATTGATGTCAGGTGTAAAAATACGTCTGTGTATGCTGTGAGTGAAGTGGTTCTTTGAACCGGAGAAATAAAAGTTCAAGATTCCAAGATACACAAGCACTAACATAGCAGACGCTGCTGCGGCAGGAGATGAGAATGAAGGAGCAGTGGGATATAATGTTCCCGATGAAGAATATAGACAGGAAATTAGAACGCAAGAACTGGAAAATAAGTTAGAACAGTTGGAAGAATTAATTAACAGATTGGTGGTCGAACGAAAACAGGAGCGGAGTGCAACCATAGCATATCCACGTACATAAACGAAGTTCAAACGCACACAAGTGAAAGTACACATGCACAGCCGAGTGAAGATACGCAAATTGTAGTTCGAAAGTTGCCAGACCCCCAGGCAAAAGTTAGGCCTGTCGATGACCAATGGCCTAAAGAAGGTTTTCAATCAATTGAAGTGTTTTTGAGAGACGTTGAAGTAGCCACATATGGGTGGTCGGAAAAAGAAAAATCTATTAAAATAATTAGATTACTGAAAGATGCTCCGGCAATGGAAGTAATGTGTTGGCCACAAGAAAGTTTAAGAAGTTATACTGAAATAAAACAATGTTTAATTGAGAAGTATGCATTGCCTGATGTGAGAAAAGGAGACCTAAAAGAAAATTACAAACATAAAATACGGGAAGGTGAAACCTTTCTTAGTTTTGCCACTCACATTTTCCGGGATTGCGATTCGTTTGCTACCTGGAGTGCCAGTCTCCCAGAAGGTGATAAAAAAACAATTGCCCGTAAACATATTCACAGATTAGTAAACTTGTATTTATGTGGTTATTTGTTCGATGACAATCGCTTGATAGCAGACGTAGTGAGTGCGATACAAAAACATTTTAGAAAGTTTTCCTCAAGAAAAAGGACTGAGAATAATGGGGCTGATTCCAAGAAGTTGGCAGCCATGAGAGGGAGTCGACCCCCGAAGAGAGGTAAGGGGGAATGCAGTCAGTAGATTAGTGGAGTCTTCAGATGTTGGCACTGTGGGGGAGAGGGGCACCGACGAGTGGAGTGCCCTACCCAAGGATCCCTCTGCTGTTATACTTGTCAGCCCTACGGTCCTTTATCTCGAGAGTGCCCAGCAAAAAAATGCCCAGGGCGGACGGGCTGGAGCGCATGCACACCTTCCCCCGCCCAATGTCCAAGGAAAAGGGAACAGAGGAAGGGGGAAGCGAGGGAGTTCGATGGCCCCACGCATGACATCACAAGCAGTAGCCAAGGAAGCAGTGACGACAAACGTGAAAGAGCAGGCACTGGGACCTCTATCGGTACCTCTGACCTCACCCCCACAGCACTAGGGAGAAGACCAAGGGGCAGCGGTATGGCGGCCGAGGTCATTAACCCGTGCCCGATATCTCGTAATGGCCGGGTAGAAATGCAAGATAAATCCCTCCGAGCGCTGATTGACACAGGAGCCAGTATTTTATTGATTGAAAAAAAATTCTCCTCAAATCCACTACAGCCAGCGGCCTCCATTGTTCTTGACACGCCAGGAGGGAATAAAGTACACATAAACCATACATCAATCGTCCAGTTCAAGGTGGGGTCTGTGAAGTTTACACATGATTTTTTTGTCTTGCCCACCTTGGGAATTCCAGGAATAGAGGCTTTACTTGGAATAAACTTTGTATCTAATAGTCAAATTTGCATGTTTGGGGGAAAAGGTACAATAACAGTAAAAGCAGGAGGGTACGTTTGGCCGATAGAAAGACATGAGGCAGTAAGTATGTATGTTAGCTTGGAGAGACATTTAAGTAAGGTATCAGCTATACCTGAGAGAGGTGAAGTGTTGTCCCCCAGACCCTTACGAGCATATATGTGACCCCGTGTCGCCCTCTTGCGGAAGGAACCAAGGTAGTTGTTAAACCCCATGACAATTGGGCCCATATGATATTAGAGGGCTTGACAGAAATTAAAGAGAAAAAAGCTGATATAACAATAGTTAATTTGTCTGAAAAAAGAGTTGTTTTAGGAAGTTATTCTGTGTGTGGATTAGAGTTATGTGAAATTGCTTATAATGGGATGTTGGGAGCCACAACTCCAGCCCGCACAGACGAACGCACTCAGAATTTGATTATGCAAGCGCGAAAATTATACCCCTCAAAATATCAGCCTGTAGTTAGTGACATTGTCAATAATTATTCCGATACAATTGCAATTGGAGATGAGCTATCCGGGAGGATTGATCGATTTCCCTTTAGCACTGAAACTTGGCAGGAAGAGCCAATCAGATCAAGGCCTTATAAGGTAACCATTCATTTTCAGGGAGAGATAAAAAGTGAAATTAATAAATTGAGGGAACAAGGGATAATCTAGGAGAGTGAATACCCCTGGGCTTCTCCAATTGTAGCTGTAAGGAAAAAGGATGCCTTGGTAAGATTGTGTGTTGATTATAGGAAATTAAATGCAATCACTAAGGATAATGCATTCCCATTGCCCTCAATCGAAGAATTACTTGTGAAAGTACGGGATAACAAATATTTTGCAACTGTTGATCTAAAATCTGGATACTATCAAATACCCATTCAGGAAGACAGTAAATGTAAAACGGCATTTATAGCTAACGATCAATTATTTCAGTTTATTTTCTTCCTTTCGGTTTTAAGAATGCTCCAAGTCATTTTTCTAGAGTAATGATGGTGGTTTTGTGGCCCTTAATTGGCCATAATGTTCTTGTTTATTTAGATGAAATCATAATTACAGGGAAAACGGCTGAAGAAAATTATAATAATATTCATAAAGTTTTAGAAGCATTGCGACATAATGGTATGAAAATAAATTTGTCAAACTGCAACTTTTTCAGTAAACAGGTCGTAATTTTAGGTCACATAATAACCCCAGAAGGTATCCAACCCTGCCCCAGTAAAGTAGCGGCTATTACAGATTTCCCCAGGCCACATAACTCTAAGGAAGTAGCTGGGTTCCTTGGGCTCGCTGGGTATTACCGTAAATTCATAAGAGGTTTTGGAGAGAGAGCGAGACCCTTAGATGTTTTAAAGAAACAAAAAGTAATAAATTTGGGAGAGGAAGAAGAAAGGGCCTTTAACTATTGGAAAGCTGCCTTAACTAGCAATGAATTACTCGCATATCCTAAATTTCATCGCCTGTTTTTAGTGACAACAGATGCGAGTAGTGTAGCTATTGGTGCAGTGTTTGTCAATGAAATGATAAAGGCAGAGAGAGACCCATTTGTTTTGCTTCCCAGGCGTTAAAAGGGGCAGAAAAGAATTATAGTTTATTCCATCGAGAGGCTTTGGCTATTCTTTGGGTTCTAGAGACGCATCGGTTCTTTTTATTAGGTCAGTCGATTGAGTTGCCAAGCGATCATTGCCCCTTACATGATTTGTATTATAAAAGTGATTTGACCTCTCGTCAAGCGTAATGGTTTGAGAGATTGTTCAAGTTTAACATAAAGGGTTTTCACCACATAGAAGGTAAGGCTAACAAGGTAGCTGATGCTCTCTCTAGAAGTGCAGCAATAGGAGTAACAACTAGGGCACAAAAGAGGAACGAAGAACGTAACCAAAATAGGGAAGACCCCCATCATAATGGAGAAAATAGAGAACGGGATGAGAGTTCTCGTGATGCACATGCAGTAGACGGGAGAGAGAGAGAGAGAGAGTCGACTCGGGAGAGAGAGAGAGAGTCAACTCGGGAGAGAGAGAGAGAGAGAGAGAGAGAGAGAGAGAGAGAGAGAGAGATGAATATATGTGGATGGCCGAGGACATGACCAGAGGTGTCCAAAATGAATGCCCTGATGATGCAGGTTTGATTGACTTGGGAGGTTGGGACATAAAAGAAGTCTGAGAGGGACAGAAAAAAGAGGAATGGATGGAAAGAGTGCGAGCAGTGATTAAAGGGGAATCGGAGAGTTATCCGTCAATTCTGAATGTGCCTCATGAGGAATTTTTTATTGAAAATGATGTCTTATATCGTGCTTAAGAAAAGAGGGGAGGGGAATTTTGTGCACGGGTAGCTCTTCCTCCCTCTTTAATTAAACGAACTATCCATATTGTATTGTACATGCAAGTCCGTGATTGATAAAACATTGAGGAGAGCACGTGAATCCTTCTTTTGGTTAAGAATGAAAAAGTCTATAGAGAATTATATAAAAGGTTGTCATGCTTGTAACTGTTTCAAAGAACATAAAAACACTATACCAGAAGCCAGAAAGTGGCCGATTGTCCTCATTAAATTTCATAGAGTGCATATGGGGACCATTTCCTACTGGGTTAACACAACCTAAGTATAAATGTGTATTTATGGATGCATTTACTCGGTACATTCATACTTACGCAATGTTGGATAAATCTGCAAATTCATTAGCCCAGCTGCTGTGCTCTTTCATTACTAGGTTTGGTTGTCCGAATATTTTGGTAAGTGATAACGGTCTTGAGTTTATAAATAAGGTGGTGAAATCGGTCACGGACTTGATGGAAATTGAACACTTCTCAGTGACCGCAAATACAGTAGGCCTTCAGCAAATGGCTTAGCATAGTTGCATAATAGGGAAGTAGTGCAAATTTTGCGTTACTTAGTGGCTGATGATCCTCTTCATTGGCACGCCATGCTTCTTACAGCTGAGCTAGCTTTGAACATTGCATATAAAGCTTCGCTCAGGGACACGCCTTTCTTTTTAGTGTATGGACAGGATCCTGTGTTACCCTATACAGTTTTCATTAATTCGCAACAATTGCCAAATTATTCAACTGAGCAATACCATGTATATTTATTAAATTTATTGAGGAGAGTAATGAACACCACTGAAAGGTTTTTGAAAAGAGCTAATGAAAATCACAGCTCAAAGTATGATGGTTGGTTCAAAACCGCGCTGGTAAAAGTATTTGTGGGCGATCGTGTGTTTTTGATATGATTACAACCTAGGAAACACAAACTAGAACCAGCGTATTTGGGTCCATAACGAGTAAAGATGGTTAAGTCTAACACAGTTGTGATAAAAAGCATTGTTGATGGCGCAGTGTCTGAACATCATAAGGCACACATACATGTAGTACCTGAAGAGGCAGTTTTCAAAAGTGTTCCTCCTTATCCCTCGAGTTGATGAGTAGATTTTTTTTTTCCTTTGCTGTTTTTGTTGTTTTAATAGACCTCATTTCTTCTTTCGACGTGTTTAAAATAATCGTGATTATAACAGTTTTAAGTTGATGCTAAATTTATACGTAAAATGTTGTATTAATTTTACTGAGTGTGGAAATACGTATAACATTGTTGAGTGAACCTAAAAACACTCAGGGGTTAAATAGGTCAAGTGAGATCCGTCAGGCGGATGCTGTATTATTCATGTATGTATATGATTCCTGGTTGCAGGGGCCGGGGCGGTTCCCGAATGGCAAGTGGCTGCGGGATTAAAGTTCAGCCTTGAGGATAGGCAGTGTTAGAGAAGGTGTTGTGGAGGATTTATTTTTGCTTTATTTAAATTTCTGTTTTTTGCCAAATCCTGTGAGAGAGAGAGAGAGAGAGAGAGAGAGAGAGAGAGAGAGAGAGAGAGAGAGAGAGAGAGAGAGAGAGTGGTAGTTAGCAAATGATTGTTTGTAGTGGGAAAGACTGTCGGTATATTTGAGATTGTTTGTTTATGTTTTTAGCTAGGTTACGACAGTGGTGAATGTTTCGGAGCGAATGCTTTTTTTATTCGACTGCAGCAAGAGGCAGTAGTGATTGCTGGATTATTATTTTTCTTTACCAGCGTGGAAGTGATTTTTATATTCTGAGTAAGTACAGTTTTGTTTATCTTTGTTTGTCGTGTTTGTGAATGATAGGAACAATTTATTATTTATCTTTGATTATAGTGCGATAGTTAAGTTAGTAAGGAGTGTTCATAAGTGTTTTTCTTTTTTATTTTGGCAGGCCGTGATTCCTCCTTTGAGAGAGATATTTTGAATATTTATTGATGACCTGGCTTGATATAAGGGACTTGGAACTGACTGCTATTTTAGATTTGGATATAATTGGTAACGACTTGGCTGTAATAAGGAATTTTCGGATGATGATGATGATGATGATGACGATGATGACATCCCGGACCCCAATCAGGGAGGCAGTGGTGACAATTTGCTACGCAGTGGATTGTTGACCACATAGCTGTGGTAGTTGCCCATAAAAGACTGTTGGCCCTTGTGTGGACGAAGGTGTCCACTCAGAAATATAAAATATTTCTGTTTATCTTTGTGGTTGTGGTATATTTTAGCGTGTAAGTTTTGTTAGGGTTTATTTGATTACGGAAGTTTTTTTTATTAATGTTTATTTTGTGTTAAGTTAAGATTGTATTACTGAGTTGTGATTATTTTTTTGCCTATGGAATAATGTTGGTGATTTTTAGTATTAAGTGATTGTTTTTAGTATTAGGAAATATAGTTTTAAAGTTATGTTTTGGTTTGTTTTTTGTCCTTCTGTCCAAGAGTCCCGCTGCTGATAACGTAAGGGGAAAGTTTGTATTGAGGAGACATTGGTCTGTTTAGAGTGATTCAAGGGTGTGGGGGTTGTTTTGCAACATCCCGCCACATTATTTTGGCGCCCGAACAGGGACTGCCGAGGTTGGATAGGAAGCCGGACTGTTGGACGAAGGACGGAATTAGGATTAAGGTTGAAGAAAAATGGAAGTTAATACAAGGCTTTGGAGGAGGAATTGCGGCATTATAAAGAACGGGAGCAGATGTTGGTAATTGAGAAAGAGAGGTGGCTAGTAGAGAATGAGAGGTTGAACTGGGAGAATGAAGCGATGCAGAAGGAGCTTAGGGAGTTAAAGGGAACTGTAGAGAGAGTGGAAGAATGTGTTGAGATGAGGATGAAAGAGAATGAGGAACGAACGGAGAAACGATTGGAAGCTATGATGGGACAAGTCATGGGGATGATGAAAACTTTAATGGGTGAAAGTGCAGTCGGAGGAGTGTCCTCAGCTTCGGGTAATGGGTTGGTAGTGGAAGAGAAGGTTAAGGACGATCGTGAATGGGTGAAAGTAGTAAGTAAGAAAAAGGGTAAGAAGGGAATGGTTAAGGATAGGAATTGTAAGTGTGGAAGTGGATTCATTATATTCAAATGAGGAAGAAGGTAACAAGGGAGTAGACAGTGATGATAGCAGTGAGAATGAACGTGATGTGTGTAAGACTGTGTTTATGAGAGAGGTACCTCGGTGTGAAAGGTTCAATGAGCATAGCAGTAGGGATGTATATGATTTTTTTCATGGAGTATGAGAGGTATTGTCAGGATAAGTATGGTGATAGTAAAAGAGTTTGGGCTAGGGAGTTAGGAGAATATTTGACTGGGTATTTGTTGACGATGTATGGAGTGATAATGAGTGTAGGTGACGTTGATTATGAAAGTGTGAAAAAGAGAATAATTGAGCAGGTAAAACGTATGAAAGGGAGTGTTAGGTATAAGCGTAAGAATGATTTTGATGAGGCAAGGATGAATGCAGGAGAAGCTATATCAATGTATGTATGTAGGTTGGAAACTTTAGCTAGGAAGAAGTATGGGGATGAAGGTATAAATGAGAATAAGGAGTTAATGAGGAAGTTTTTGGCTACTGTGCCTGAGAATGTTGCTGAGTTTATTAATTTGAAACGCAAGGGGAAAATGAAGTGGACGCAAGAGAGATTGACATGGGATGATATACTAGAGATAGTTGAGGATTATGAGTTAGATATGTGCATGAAAGAAAGTAAATCTGTGAGTGTAAGAACTGGAATGGAAGAAAGTGTAATAGAATTTGGTAGTTATAAGGATGCAAATTTGAGAGGGCCAATGAGGATAGATGATCAGGTAGTAGATAGGAGTGTTAGGGCGAGTAATGTGGGAATACCTGTAAGGACAAATGATGGGTTTAGGCAAGGGAATCAGGTTTGGAGGGATAGGAGTGTTAGTGCGCATCGAGGTATGTCAGATAGTCGTGTCCGTAATGAAAAGTGTTATAGGTGTGGAAAGGAAGGTCATAAGAAAAATGAATGTAGATGGGCTCTAGGTGCATGTTTTGGATGTGGTGAGGTAGGGCATAGAATTAGTGAGTGCAAGAAAGAGAAAGGGATAAAATGTTATCGGTGTGGTATGACTGGGCACATAGCGAGTGGATGTCGGAGTAATCGTACAAATGTGATTTGCGGTAATTGTGGTAAGGATGGTCATTATGCTAGAATGTGCAATGAGCCCCGGGGTAAGCGTAGTGAATGTGGTGTAGATGGGCATGTAGCTAGAGTATGTAGGAAGAAGGGATTAAGTCAGCCAGGATGTTCGGAAAACTAGAGTGTAAGAGGGTTCAGCTGGGTGAGTCCTCCTGTGTGTGCGGAAGGAATAGGATCAATGTTTGTGAGAATGGGATGAATTATTGGTTGGAAATGAGCATGTATGAATCTAGTATGCATGAGAAATTAGGGCTGGAAAATAAACAATTAGTGTTAGTTGAATATAGGAAAAAGAGGCGTTTGAAAGTTTTAAGTGAGGAGAAAGTGCAGGGGAAATTTATAGGTATAAATAAGAATACGAATAAGTATGACAAGGGTGTAAAAGTGCAAGTGAGTGTGGAGGATAAATGTATTAATACAGATGAAACGTGGCTGAGTATGAATGATACTTATAGCGTGTGTGGCTTTTCGTTAAATGATGTAAAAGAAAAAATGAATAACAGAAGAATGAGAGACGGGAGAATGATTAGTAGCATGAATGAATCTTTTGCTAAAGTTGAGAATGTTTTTGATGAAATGGATGAACTGTTTACAAAAATGAGTGTAATTATAGGGCCAGATGAGAACGAGGTAGATATGATTGTACATGATATATTAGATGATAGGGATTTAGATAGGAATAGTGTTAATGTAGCGAATGATTGTGATAAGGAAGAAGTGAATGAGAGAGTATATGGAGGCCCAGTTACTCACAGTAGAGGTTCCCGACTGCAACTGGGTTATGAAAAAAATAATGAAAGTGTTGTGTGAGAAGGATTTGGCAAAGTAAGGGGGGAGGAATGTGGAGGATTTATTTTTGCTTTATTTTAATTTCTTTTTTTTTGCCAAATCCTGTGAGAGAGAGAGAGAGAGAGAGAGAGAGAGAGAGAGAGAGAGAGAGAGAGAGAGAGAGAGAAAGAGAGAGAGAGTGGAAGTTAGCGAATGATTGTTTGTAGTGGGAAAGACTGTCGGTATATTTGAGATTGTTTGTTTATGTTTTTAGCTAGGTTACGACAGTGGTGAATGTTTCGGAGCGAATGCTTTTTTTATTCGACTGCAGTAAGAGGCAGTAGTGATTGCTGGATTATTATTTTTCTTTACCAGCGTGGAAGTGATTTTTATATTCTGAGTAAGTACAGTTTTGTTTATCTTTGTTTGTCGTGTTTGTGAATGATAGGAACAATTTATTATTTATCTTTGATTATAGTGCGATAGTTAAGTTAGTGAGGAGTGTTCATAAGTGTTTTTCTTTTTTATTTTGGCAGGCCGTGATTCCTCCTTTGAGAGAGATATTTTGAATATTGATTGATGACCTGGCTTGATATAAAGGACTTGGAACTGACTGCTATTTTAGATTTGGATATAATTGGTAACGACTTGGCTGTAATAAGGAATTTTCGGATGATGATGATGATGATGATGACATCCCGGACCCCAATCAGGAAGGCAGTGGTGACAATTTGCCACGCAGTGGATTGTTGACCACATAGCTGTGGTAGTTGCCCATAAAAGACTGTTGGCCCTTGTGTGGACGAAGGTGTCCACTCAGAAATATAGAATATTTCTGTTTATCTTTGTGGTTGTGGTATATTTTAGCGTGTAAGTTTTGTTAGGGTTTATTTGATTGCGAAAGTTTTTTTTTATTAATGTTTATTTTGTGTTAAGTTAAGATTGTATTACTGAGTTGTGATTATTTTTTTGCTTATGGAATATGGTTGGTGATTTTTAGTATTAAGTGATTGTTTTTAGTATTAGGAAATATAGTTTTAAAGTTATGTTTTGGTTTGTTTTTTGTCCTTTTGTCCAAGAGTCCCGCTGCTGATAACGTAAGGGGAAAGTTTTTATTGAGGAGACATTGGTCTGTTTAGAGTGATTCAAGGGTGTGGGGGTTGTTTTGCAACCTCCCGCCACAGTGTATATATGTATATCTTATACTTAATATTATAAGAGAAGGGCGGGATGATGAATGGTTTTCTCGGGAAAACTGCTAGTGGCCACCGGTTGAAATTTGCGAGTGCAAGTGTTGTTGTGATTTAAATAAATGGTGAAACGGTGGTAGTGAGTTGTATTGCAAAATTGTCCCGTAAACCCGGACAAGTAAAATTGAGGAATGAAGGAATATCTATACCTACCCCTGTCCCGCCTAAGAAGCCCATATTGCCTGAAACCAGAGGGAGGTTATTGATGAGGTTATATACAACCGATG
>NC_090730.1:36111677-36154177 GCF_036898095.1 Palaemon carinicauda
ATAAGTGTTATATGTAGATTAAATTAATGTATATTATGGTATAGGACATATGAGAAAGGTTTATTTTGTGATATTAAATGTTATTAATAAGATTAAACATTGTAATGATTTGTAAAAATCACAGGTACGGGTACTTTTGTATTCTAGAACAAGTGTTACTGGTAGATTCTCGAAAATATTTTGAAGCCACCAGACGATCTTATTGTATGATATAAAATCCCTCAGGAAGTTTTGCAAATTTTATAGAAAACGTCACTTCAAGGTGTTTTACAGAGGAGACTCACTTTCACCACCATTAAGTTAACAAGTGCTCTTCTCGAGACATTTCTGTGACCCGTGTGACGGTAGCTACTCATTAACTTCTTTTGCAACTCGATAAGATTTTAGAAGGTAAAGACTTCTCGGAAGATTGGATTGAATATCATTAGTAGCTGTGTTTCTGCTTATTCATCTTTTACATTTGAACTGCGCTCTGAAATTTATTGCTTACCTTCAGAAATCTTCATTCCTGTCTGTTTCCGAGTCTCAAATTCATAGACTTATAAACCACAGGCCTATTTTACGATGTATTTGGTAAATTACTATTATTAAGTGAAATAGGAGTTTTTCTTGATCTTTTAAAATGATGTAAATATTTCCATTAGCCTAATTACAATTACTGTTGTTTGCTGGCTATTATTTTTTTGGCTGTTACTATTTTGCTATTTAGTATACTGAATCATCTAATAAAGGCATAAAATATTGAAGTAGATTTTACGTGATCTATGTTTTGATAAAGCTGGCCGTAACAGTATGTCCGTTATAAAAAGAAATAAACAATAAAATTGAGAAGGTATAATTCTTTTTAGAGAATCTAGAGCAGTGGTTCTTAACCTTGTTGGAGGTACTGAACCCCGCAATTGTCATATGTATACTCATGGAACCCTTCTTAGTTATATATATATATATATATATATATATATATATATATATATATATATATGTATATACATATATATATATATATATATATATATATATATATATATATATATATATATATATATATATATATATATATATATATATATATATATATATATATATATATATATATATATATATATATAGGTGAATGAAATAAAGAGATAAAGAAACAGAAAGTTACACCTAAATATATCAACAAAATGTGAACTTCACACAAAAACAGAAACATAATGAATACTTATTGCATATCAATTCGACTTTTTCTGTTACCTTTCAGAGACAATTTCAAAAATCCTAGGCTTAACCTTGGCAAAAGCCACTCTCATATCATTTGTGGTGCGTTACCTCCGCTGAACCCCTGAGACTGCTTCACTGAACCCCTGGGGTTCGATCGAACACAGGTTAAGAACCACTGATCTAGAGTCCTCAGAAATAGGTGTATAAACTTAGCAAGGATTTTACGAATTTTCATAAATAGGATAAAAGCGAGAGTTACAAGGAGTTACAAAGAGTTAAAAGGAATTTGGATGTCTCAAAGACTTTTAGTACATCCACGGAGACTCCATTTGCTCTCGGGTACAGAAAATTAGTAAGAACTTTTAGGAGGGTTTTAGAATCTTGTCTAATTTATTCTTGAATTCGTTTACCATGTAACTGATCAGTACATCCGCTGGGAGACTGTTCCGTGTATTTGCTGTTTTGAATTTAGAGAAATAACCACACTGAATGACGTTGCATCTTTTCTATTCTAGCTTGTATCCTTTACCTCTGGACTGATTTATACAAAGCATGAAGAGGTTGTTGTAGTCTACATTTGTTATTCCTTTAGGAATTTTGAATGCCTCTATTAGCTGTCCCCTTAGTCGTCGAGCTTATAGATCAAATACGTTCAAACGTTTGATGATGATGATATCCGAATTAGTGTTGGAACTAGTTTGGTGGCCCTGAGCTGTACTATCAGTGTAAACTCACTTTAATAATTTTTTAATCCGGCTTTTTCACAGAAGCACGGCAAACCACCTAAGAAGACCCGTGGTCCAGTTCGGTGGTTGATTGAGGTCTTGAATGAGCAGTTACGGAAAGTTCCTTTACATAGGCTACCACAGCGGACTCAAGACATCTTGGATAGTTTTCAACTTTCAAAAGGAAATGAAGAAAGTGATACATTGTATCTAATTTTGTCATTATATCTTGTGCACGAACAATCGTGTACTGGACCATAGATATTTCATAGTGTATTCAAAAAATTGTATTTGTATTTTGTCTGTGTGCACTTTTATTGACACCTGCTTGCATGCTACCTAATGATTTAAAATTTTGAAGGGTTATTATACACTAGATGTACGTCCGACGAAAATAAATCCAAGAAAACGGTTTATTCACCGACAAATAGTGGCAGTTTCCCTTAATTACCCTCGCCCTGTGTCCTAAATAACTGGTGATATCGCTCGTTATTGTGACTATTCTTTAGCCCCCCCCCCCGCTTTTTTATTTTTTTGAGGTGTCATTGAATGTTTTGTATTTCAACTTTAGTATTGTGTATGATCACTCGCCATGGCTTCAAATTTTTATGAAAGCATCAATTCCCAAAATGATTGTTATGGATCTGAAAGCTTGTTTGTCAAACTTCCATTAGATGGTTAGCGGTCGTAAGCAGACGCTGTAAAAGACATTGTTTAATCATTTGTTAACTATGAATCTAAAACCAAACAAAATAATTTTCCAGTTTACTAGTGGCATTGGCTTACAGCCTCGTGTTTTGGAAAGGAAAACGAGTTTTTATTTCTAGTTAAGTCCAGGATCCAGAGACTTGCGAAGAAACTTCGAGTGAAATAGCTAGTGGAGCTCTCAGTAATCCCAATGGAGATCAACACCGGCGATTGGTGGATACAATTGCGAACCTGCAACATCAATTAACAGACTTACTAAAGGAGAGTGAGGTAAGCAAACGGGCTATTCAAGATGGATTGGTTTCTGGTGATTCTAGTTATTGTTTCATAATTTAATCTCTAAATATGGAAGACTTGAAAAGAATTGCAGTTCAATGGTAATCCAAATAACTGGCTTTGAGAAATTGAAGTATTTTGTAGTAATTCTGATATGGCTAAAGTGAAAGGTGCATTCAATAGAATGGATGAAATCATTAAAAGGTCTGTAGTGAATCGTAGTGGTTTTGAATTAAATTCTTGTTCGTGGGATCAATTAAAAGTTAACTTTGTTACCAAAAGAGCTCACGACTAAGCGTCATGCTGGTTCACAGCCACCAAGAGACTACTTCCTTTAAATTTCTTTTACTTTTAGGGGTTTATTTCTCGCCCTCCATCAGACACAGTCTGTTCAGGCGGGCCTTGGTGTGTGAAAATAATTTCTTTCCAGTTAATATTTTACTCTGTATCTTTTCAGTCATTCTCTAACATTTGTATTCAGACTTAATAGTTTTCAGATCACTATCATAACACTTTCCTAAGAAATAAGTCTTCAGGTTTTTCTTGAAAGTTGCCACATTTTTACTATTCTTGACATCAAGTGGAAGGTCATTGAAGAGTCTCGGTTGAGCATAACAAAACGTTCTTCCTCCTATTGCATGATTCACGCTAATTTCGAATAGTCTATATGGATCATCAGCAAGTCTAATTCTTACAGCAGCGCTAGTAGCTTGAGGGTAGGGGACCAAGCCATCACGAGAATATTTAAGCTTATCACTTGTAAGTGCTTAATTCTAGCCTTAACAGGTAACCAATGTAGATCGACCAGTGCAGGAGTTATTCTCTCCCGATGTTTAATGCCTTTTATCAGTTTAGCCACCCGGTTTTGCACATTTTGAAGTTTTCTTAGTAGTGTATTGGGCAATTCATAGTACAGAGAATTGCAATAATCAAACCTTGATATCATGTGACTAATCACTAAAATTTTTGTACTGCCCTCTGTTAAATATTTTCTAATAAATGCTATGTTTTTCAGGTGATAGTTACACACTTTCACTGTGTTCACTATTTGATCCCTCATTGACAAATTACAATCTATCAGTACACCCAAATTTTTCACAAGAGGCACAATCCTAACATCAGCGTCACCAATTTTTATACTTTGAAATAGCTGGAAGTTCGTCAAAGCCACCTTTGTGCCAAAGAGCATACATTCTGTTTTATCATCATTTAATTTAAGCTTTTTCCTCTGCATCCATGTTTTTATTTCAGTCATTATCTCATCAATTTTCTTCTTTGTATCTCTTATTGTTGAAATTGAAAGGTAGAACTGAGTATCATCTGCATATAGCTTAAAGCCCACTTTTTGTTTTTTCAAGATGTGTGATAGCTCGATAGTATATATGTTGAACAATATAGGGCTTAGAATACTACCCTGTGGTACACCTTTCATAAGAATTCTCTCACTAGATCGGTTCCCAGAAACTTCGACAATAGTCTTCCTGTTCGTTAAGTAGCTTCGCAAAAATTCCAGTGCTTCCTTAGTCACTCCAATGGACTTCAAGTCGTCAAGTAAGTACTCGTGCACAACAGTATCGAAAGCAGCACTAAGATCTAACATAATCAAAATACCACACTTTCCTCTTCAAGAAGACCTATCATATCATTCATTATTGAGCATAAGGTAGTTTCTGTAGAGTGATTAGCTCTGTAGGCCGATAGATTTTCCGGGAATACCTCTAACTCATCAATATGCACCCATAATTGCTCACTTATGATTTTTTAGTAAGCTTCGACGTGTAGGATAAATTTGAAATGGGCCTATATAAATTTAGTTCGTTTACATCACCTTTTCCTTTGTATATTGGTTTGATCAACGCAGTTTTTTTTATGAATTTGCATTCTTCCATATCACAAGTGTTTGATGACGTTCCTGATTTGCACAGCACCGTGAAAAAATTGTTTGCAATGGACTTCCCCAGGAAAAAATTTGATACTGTAATATGGCTACATTTTTGGACTCTAAAATGTCTTTTAAAAGATTTTTGTGGATAAATTACAAATTCACTCGGCATCCCTTAGGGCACCTAAACCCTCTCAAGCATATGTCAGGAAAGTTGTGGTCAATGATTCAGCTACTGATAAAGCTTGCGACTCAAACTGGTGTCATGTTCGCTATAATTCTTCCCATCATTCAAGGGACTGCAAAAATAAACCCCCATCCGGTAGTTGTTGAGCATGTAAGAAAGAGGCTCATGTGATGAGAAATTGTCCAGCGTATAAATTTTTTAGAGACTAGTATCGACAATTATTCAGAGAAAGGTACATCAAACTCGGCTGTAAATGACCACGGCCCAGAATCACCGATCATTCTTATGAGTCTTAATGGTTCTTAGAGTAGTGCTATTCTTGATATTAGATCTAGTCAAACTATTGTTAGGTATAGTGCGATCAACTCTAACATGCAATAAGATTAGAAAATGTAAGAAATATTTGCTTGGTGTAAATAAAAAGGAAGTTAGAACTTTAGGTGAGATAACTGTAAATATATATAGAACTCCCCTAGTAATATACTCCCTCATAATATTGTTATGGTTCCTGATTATTACCTCTCTAATGATTACTTGATTGGCATGGATTTACTAGACCGCACTAGTTGTACTTTTTCTAAGAGTGGGAGTGTCAAATCATTCACGTAGAATGGTGCCAAGTATCCAGGGATTAGAGTTTGTCTTGATAATACTTGTAGAAAAAACTAAGATAGTTATTAGAGGAAAATCTTGTTCTTGTAAGCATATGAAATTGCCGAATACTGGTGCTCGGTCCTCTTACATGAATTTCAAAGTTCAGTTTATTAAACGATGTGTAATTAATATTGGTAATGTTTCTAATATCAAATGTAGAGTTCCGAGTGAGTTAGTTGGTAGCACGGTATGTTTTCCTTTACTTCCCAATGAAATATCCGAACCTATGTTGGTTAATATTCATAAACTTGATAGTGCAAGAGTTTGGCTTGGATTCCAGTTTATAGTGGAGGCACAAAGATCATGGTCATTAAACCGGTATGCAGGTAGTGATAGCCTTTTCAGTAGAAAGTTATATGATCTCTGAACCTAAAGAATTTTTATTATCTAATTATAGAAGTAGGTCGTAATCTCGAATTTCTTCTCGTAATAAGGATTCTGAAAGTCCTCAAGGAAATGAGCAAGGTCACTTTCATGGCTTGCTGAATTTGCTAACTTCCATGGCTTACTGAATTTGCTAATCCTAATTTAAATGTACGAAATATCAATATTGTTCTTATTTCTAATGAAATTTTGCCAGACTAGGATAAAATAGGTACTTCTTAAAGTAGGAGGATTGTTTTCAATAACTGGCTTGAAAAGGATTATTGGAACTATTCTTACTTACTTACTTTGATGGCTGCTTTTCCGGTTCTATACACCAGGGGCTCCCCACTCTCTACAGGACCTCCAGTGTCATTTTACCTTGGCCGTTCACAGTATTTATCTTTGCAAGTCACCCAAATCCTGATAGTGTTAAAACTATTCTTGATATGAAATGTTCTAAAACTGTGAAACAAATCCGTAGATTTTTAGGAATTGTAGGATTCTACAGGAAATTTATTTTTTGGGCTCAAGCCATGTTGTCCTGATGGAAAGTTCCTAATAGTAGCTTCCTAAGGGATATATGTACTACAGTGATATTCCCAGAGAACTTACCTTTAGGTCTCCAGAATTCTAACTCCTGGCACGAATATCCTTAAAATTTCTCTCAAGGATATCGCAAATATCAGGGGACGTATTGCTGACATGCCACATAGAAATCTTCATTCCGAATAGCGTTTACGCTTCGAGGGAAAAGTGGCAAATTTAATGGGGAGCCTTATCAAGGTTACCCTACTTCCCATACTAATATTGAGTATCAAGACAGCGCCATATCCAATATGGCGGACATTCCTAATTTTGTAGCGAGTTCGCACGGTGGTGTTCCCTGTTAATCTAACTTTTTCGATCGATTTTCAAGGATTTTTTATGCAATCTTCAGCTTCTTTCACCTCTGGAAGGTTGAGTATTGCTTCTTTACAATGTGTGTATTTTAGCTCCTGTCTCACAGTGAAATTAGAGTGATTTATTGTGATTAGGAGCTAGGCCTGTTACCGGAGGCGCCATGGGCACTGTCGTTCATTAGGCCTGTGTTATTTAGTTAGTAGAACGACATTCCCGGTTGAAATAACATTAATTAATTAACTATGAAAGATATTTAGGCACTTGATACTTGTAAAGATATTTATAATGTGGATAATTTTCCTTTTTCTATGTCGATCGTATAAGTCAGAGTTTTGGTGATCTAGGTAACCGAGATCTCGTCTTACCTAGGTAACCTGACCTAAGCGATACAGTATACTTTCGACATTTCCCCGGTTATCCTCGTGTATTGGTTTATCAATTTAGACGGAGATTGATATCTCTTAGAATTATTATATAAACCGATATTCGTCTCTAGTGGAGATTTATGGGTAATCTTTCCTTCCCTCTGACTGTAGCCTTAGGCTACAACCCTATTGGATTGTGCCTCGAGTTTTCATTCAGGCATGACTAGCCTAGGGTTTTCTGTCCCTTAACCGCAAATAGTAGGTTTTGGGATTAGGTCAGAGCCTCAGAGTTTTTAGTCTTGTGCCGACAGCCAGCCGGCAGGGTGAATAGTCATTCCCCTACCGGCTAGGCTGCCGGCATAGGAGGCTAGCCCTCCCTAGGCCGCACTTAAAGTGGTTGTATGATGCTGCCACCTTCTCCCTGTGGTCTAGTAGAGTAGCCATGTAGTCCTGTGATTGCATACCCTTGGTTGAAGAATAGTCATTTTTCTGAGGCCTATGATGGTGCCGGCACTGGAACTCTGTTTCTCCCTTGTTGAGAGGAGGCGGCACTGCTGCCATCCCTTTAATTGTATTGGCAGACCCTAGGTTGGAGATTAGAAATTCTCCTGCTGCCTAAGATGGCACCGATACTGAAACAGAGTTTCTTAAGGGCGTGTAGGACCGGCAACCTTGCCGGATCCTTCCGCACCTCATACAGGACCGTTTTCCCTCTCCCTCTATTCTTTTGTGATGGCCTAGCCATTGTATCTCTTTGATCCGTCGTCCTGCAATCTCACCGTTTGCCGGTGGATTGTGGGGACGGCCAGACTCCTACTCAATAGCTGTTGTCTGCCTGCCTGCCGCTATGCCGGCTGCTGGGAGCCATGACAACTGCCGGCGGCCATGTTTTATACAAACAGTCGGCGGCTATGACAGCTGCCTGCGGCTATGCAGGATGCTGGCAGCCATGTCATCTTTCGGCGGCCATGACGGCTGCTGGCGGCTGCTGGCAGCGATGATGGCTGTTGGTGGGAAGTCTCTTCTGTCACCAAGGTTCTTCAGTCCTACCTTGGACTGCCGGCCACAAGTTCTTTTTCCGGGGTATTAGCCGCCGTCCAGACCGACACAGATAAGTGCTGACTGTACCAGTGATGCCGGGTGCTAGCCTGCCGGCCATGTGCCGGCCGGACCGTGCCGGCGATGGTACTGGTGGCTGGATGGAAGCCTGAATGTTACATTCTCTCCTTCCATTTGAACCTTCTTTCAGGAGAAAGGCAGTAAATTAGATATTTACATCATTAATTAGTGTATACATACACAGTAAAAAGGCAGCCTTCACTCCATGCTATCTCTATCTTTTTTAGCTAGTATGATGGCTGTGCTGGTAGAGACTAGCTATGTCAGCTAAATGCCAGCTGAATTAGAGTATATGTTTATACAGGTAGTCAGTATATTTGCAGTGCAGGATATACTACAAATAGAAAATTATTGTATATGTTATAATAGTAGTTATTTTCATATATATCTTGGGTATCTTTGACCAGGTGTTTGTTGAGATCAATCCTATATTAATTAAAAGAATAGAATTTCATCAATATTTTGATTAGAAGTCAGTTTTCATATTACCCTACAATATTAAATAAATTAAATGACTAGTGGTATTACACTGCTATCCTTAAATGGTTAGAACCCTTATCCTTGAGTTTCCCTGATCAGGAAACTCTATGATTTTAATATTGGAAGGGAAGGTCACAGCAAATGAGCTGGGTAGGATACACAAATGTCTTTTATACTTCCTAATCCAGTCGGCGTCATGCCGGCTGGACCGTGCTGTCCGATGCTAGCCATAATGGCAGCACATTGGCTGAACTACATTATTTATGATTATACAGTAGTCGGTATTTTGCAATATAGTATATACTGCAAACAGAAAACTATAGTATGATTAAACAGTAGTTAATTTCTAACATATCTTGGGTACCCTTGTGCGGGCTTCTGCTGAGACCGTTCCTATATTGAAAGAATAGAATTCCTTCAATACTCTGATTAGAAATCAGTCATCCTTACCCCACAGTGTTAAATAATAAAAAGGGGCAGTGACTTGGACACTTTTCTACCCATAGGGGTTAGAAACCTTTCATTAGAGTTCCTTGATTAAGGAATCTCCTTATAGTTAATACTGAGGGAAGGTAACAGCATTTGCTTGCAAGAGATACAAAAGTATGTGTCTCCCACTATCCCTTTCTCGCTTACTATCCTAAGCTATTTTAGTTAAAAGATGACTTTTACATATTGCTTTTCAGTGAGATAATCAATTGTATAGTCATTCTGCTTTCCTTTCTTTACAGGAGGAACCCCTGATGACATGTGCTGTATTCTTCTGCAATATCAAGAGTAAGTACTTTTACGGTCATAATACATGCAGGTTTCATGCCCCCTGCAATATTATTTCCGAATCCCTGCATTATTGAAACCCTCAAGTTTGTAATGTATGTTGAATCATAATGTCCGAGGGTTTCGATAATTAATCACAAGTCAATGGAGTCTAGGGATGCAGCTCGTAAGAAACTACGCAACTGGGTAAGAGGATTCCAGAAAATCTCTCAGGGACCATACCTACCTAATGATAGGATTGCATAGCTTACTATTCCTGAAAGCAAGTAGGGAAATAGCGGTGCCTCAGGCACTATTCGTATCTCCCTGCGGACAGATAGCCCTTGGGACGGGGGGCAGGAAGCCCCCACGGGAATAGGGGAACAATGTCGGGTTGGAATTTTTTCCATCTGTGCCGGCTCTAGAGCCGTTAACATCGACATCTTCACCCTCTACCCCTCTATTAGACAAAATGGACCAATTACTGGCCCATATGAAAGGTCTAATAAAAAACTTTTGCAAACAAGGCGAAAAGGAGGAAGCGAAATTCAAGATAGAGCTCTGTGAAGCTCCACTTGTCGCTCCCCAAGGGTCATACAAACGACCCAGAGACCAAGACCTTCCAACATGCTCCAAAACCAATCCCTGGTGGTATGCGGAACTTATGCCGATTTTAGACGGCTAACTCTACATCTCGGAGGAGATGGGTGCTGTTCCTTCAGACGAAATCCAGTTTTCGCCAAGCTTTGACGCTTTCCCTAATTGCTTCATTTGACTGAAGTATGAACCAACGTCAAGAAAGGAAACGAAACTGAAGGAGGTCATGATTCTCGACCATGATAAGGCAAAGGCTATCTTGTCAAGTAACCTGAGAAAGGCAGGTTACTCGGTGTTAAAAGTGTTCACACTAAGTAACGGACACCCTTCCTTTCTTGTTCCTGCGTCAATATCATTCCCCTTTACGTGGAAGGCATTTAAATCTGTTGCAAAGGCAGTGGAGGCAGGTAAACCATGTCTTGCACTCGAGGAGTGCAAGCCTCTGTCACCAGCCTTTCCTACACAGGAGAAGTATTGGAACGAAATCCACTAAACCTTTTCAGTATGAAAATTAGACGCGGAAGTCTCTAGACGACAGTTTATCGAGAATCTCCATAAACTTTCTGAGTTTCTTTTGGGCAAGGAACAAGAGACAAGGGAGAGACTTGCAGCCTCCCTATCCCTAGAGAACTGCATAGAGTTGTGTTCAGCCCATCAAAGTACCCTAGACATGCTTATGGTCTTGACCAAAATGCACATGGCCACCTTAGTAAAAGACCTTTATGCCTTTATGAAGGCTAGGAGACCCTGTAGTGAGTTTGTGTTTACTGCCGCAACAGTGAAACACGAAATCAGGAAGCTAATATCTTCCAACATCTGGGGTAGAAACCTCTTTCCAAACGAGGTGGTTAGAGAGGTGATTAAGAAAGCCACCACGGAGAACATAGGACTTCTCCAGAAGTGGGGCATCTTTTCAAAGAGAAAGTCTTCCACGGATGTGGGTCCCCAACCTAAAAGGGAGACGGAAAAGTCTAGAAATTTTCCTCGGGCTGTTCAACAACATCCCACTGTTTCGATGACAGCGGTACCACAGGCAGGCGGTCGAACATGTAAACCTGATCAGGTGAAGCAAAGAGATGCTTCTGGTAGGAGGGAGGTTCCTTCAGGATCCCTGGACCTTCGATTCTTGGGTCCAAGGCCTAATCAAGACGTGAGTAGTTTGAAAAATAAACATGCTTCCACCATCATTTCCTCAACTCTTCCTACACTCCAACCCCATCCTGGAGGAGTATACCTTAGAGCTCTAGAGCATATAGGTGGTAAGGAAAGTATAGTCCATTGAATTCCAGGGAAGGCTGTTTGGTATTCACAAGGACTCAAGAAAACTCAGAGTCATTCTGGACTTGTAGCCACTCAACAAGTTTAAGCAAAACAGCAAGTTCAGAATGTTAATCCTTCTGAACATATGGACCCTATTTCAAAATTGGGTGTTCATAGTCTCGTCAGACCTAAAAGATGTCTATTGGCAGCTTCCAGTCAGCCACCCCCTCTCCTCCTACCTAGGATTCAAGTTACAGAGGATAACATATGTCCTAGGAAAGATGCTTGTCGGACTAAACACAGACCTAAGTATCTTCACGGGATTGACGGACACAGTCACGCAAAAACCAAGCCTAGAAATGGTTCAGGTAACAAAGTACCAGGGCAAAAGGCTGGGGTGGGCAGCACACGAAGTGGCTGTTCTATGAGCATCCAAGGAAGTGATCCAGTTCCTGGAACATCGGGGATGCAAGATCAGCTTCAAGAAGTCTCGATTCTCTCCAGCTCAAAGGTTTCAATGGTTAAGGATTCCAAGACGCTAACAGGGAGGAGTTCTGAACTCTCTCCAGTTCGCAATAGTGACAGACCCAGTGCTAAGAGCACAGCTGAAAGATGCGTTAGGAGTCAGGAAAAGATACGCATCAAACGCCCGAAGAGATCTAAAAAGACCGATATCGGTCTTTCCTATTTCGCTTCCCTAACAATGGTCAAAGGGCAAATGCCTATTGAAGACCATATCCTTGCGACTATTGAAGATCATCCGCATGGATGCCTATTTGGAAGAATGGGGTGTTCCCTCCCTTCAGAGAAAAATCCAAGGGATTCGGTCATTTCTATCCAAGGCCATGTTAGTCCTGTCGTGGGTGGAGAAACTCTCTCCACGCCGATCAGACCTCCTCAGGCTGATCTGGGACATCGAGACGTCAGAACCGACAGGGCTAAAGTGCATCTCATATAGTTTAAGTGATGTTAGCCATCCCTTGCCTAAAAGGATGGCACCTATCAGCAGTTCATGTACAATTGATCCGCAATGTGACAGTGGATGCTCTACTCGGGCTCAAGCCTATAGAGTTAGAATGGTCCACAGACGCAGACCTATTCTCTCCCAGATGGGAACAAGTCCCCGAGCTGCAGTTCGACTTCTTCGTCACGAGCGTCATCAAGAAATTACCTCAATATGTAGTCCCATACGAGGATCCATGTCTCTAGTATGGAAGGATGGACTCAGGAATTCCTGTTCATCCCATCCAATCTCCTGCTGAAGGTCCTCAACATGCTGAGATCCTTCCAGGGAGGCGTGGGTCTGTTGGCTCCCAAGTAGCCCAAGAGCAACCGGTTCCCTTTAGTGAAGGAACTGATGCTGAGGCTAGCCCTAGTACTGAACCCAGTACTATCTCAGAAGGTTCAGAAGCTAATTGCCTTCGATTTATCACAATGAGCCCAAACCCTTCATTTTATGATTTCCTTGCCATAGCGGTTAGGAAAAGATTTGGGATCTCAGAAGGCAATATAGAATTCTTAGAAGAATAGAAGTCTAAGTCAACTAGAAGACAATATGAGTCATATTGGAAAAAGTGGGTTGCTTTTGTAAAAGCAAAAGGACCAAAAGAAATTTCAATGAACTTCTGTCTGTCCTTCTTTGTCCACCTTCATAATTAAGGTCTGGCAGCCAACACGATAACTACGTGCAAGTCAGCCTTGACTAAACCTCTTCTATATGCCTTTCAAGTGGATCTGGCAAATGAAATCTTTAATAAGATTACGAAGGCATGTGCAAGGCTTAGGCCTACAACATTGCTAAAGGCCACCTCATGGTCTTTGGACAAGGTCCTATATTATGCCTCCTCTGTGAACAATGAAGATTGTTCCCTCAAGGATCTAACCCAAAAAGTTATTTTTCTGTTCGCCATAGCCTCTGGGGCTAGAGTTAGTGAAATAGTGGTCTCATCTAGAGATGAGGACCAAATTCAGTTCACAGAATCGGGACAACTGAATTTCTTTCCTAATCCAACCTTTCTCGCTAAGAACGAGCTACCTACTAAGAGGTGGGGTCCCTGGAGAATCTGCCCTCTGAAGGAAGATGTCTCTTTATGTCCTGTAGATTGTCTAACGGTCTATCTTCGTAGAACTTCAGACTTCAGGGGAGGGCAGCTCTTTAAAGGAGAAACCTCGGAATCAAAGTTATCCCTAAAACAACTGAGGGCGAAGCTCACCTACTTTATTCGCAGAGCAGATCCTGACAGTACTCCACCAAGTCATGATCCAAGGAAAATTGCTTCATTACTGAACTTTTTTTAGTATATGGACTTTGAGTGTCTTTGCCCATATACTGGATGGAAATCATCCAGAGTGTTCTACAGACACTATGCTAAGCAGGTGTCAGCACTTTCAGTGTGATCCCCTTTTAAAGGAGTGTTACCATGTTGACACTAAATCTGTTCAAAATCTCAGGTGTGGAATTATACAGATAACACTCGTGCCGTGCGTACGTAGTACACAGTGTCGATAAGATATAACATTTACAGAAATTATAGAGGAAAATTTATCAAACCCCTTTTCTTCAGTCTGAGAGTGGCACTCTTCATTTCTTCCCTTCAAGAAAGGAAAATAATTTTTGTATATGTCGCATGTATAATTCCTTTATCATGCTACATTCGTTTCACTTGTTATTTCATTTAGTCATTTATTAGAAATAAATGTCTATTAGAATGTAATTGCGTCCTAATTTACCCGACAATTTGCATATTTAAGATGCCAGAGTTCTTTGACTTACTCATGTAAGTAAACTTCATATTATTGTATGCTTACAAACAATGGATATAATTGACACTGATATTGTTCGGACAATATATGATTACAGAAACATATTTAAACACATGAATGTAAGCTTTAAATACGTAAGTATCTGGGCCTTACTATTTATCATTAGGAGACAAAATCCATACTTTCATATTATGTTTTTAAAAGTGAACAATGATACTCTAGTTTTAATTATTAATTAAAACTAGAGTATCATTGATCACTTTTAGAAACATAATATGAAAGTAAAAATGGGAGTCAGAAGTCAAGGGTATATCATTATGTAAGAAAGAAGATTTGTTGTGAATAAATGGAGCCTAGTTTTCTTTTCAGTAACTGACTAATGATTTGTGACAGATATTATCTTCATTCTTTGATTTTATGTTTATATACATCTCTATTGATAAGGTTGACATTGCCATAAAGATAGCCAACATCCATCCATATACCAAGGCACCTCCCCCAATTTTGGGGGGTAGCCGACACCAAAAATAAAACAAAACAAAAAGGGGACCTTGACTCTCTATGTTCCTTCAGCCTAATCAGGGACTCAACCGAGTTCAGCTGGTACTGCTAGGGTGCCACAGCCCAACCCCCCACATTTCCACCACAGATGAAGCTTCATAATGCTGACTCCCCTACTGCTGCTACCTCCGCGGTCATCTAAGGCACCGGAGGAAGCAGCAGGGCCTACTGGAACTGCGTCACAATCGCTCGCCATTCATTCCTATTTCTAGCACGCTCTCTTGCCTCTCTCACATCTATCCTCCTATCACCCAGAGCTTTCTTCACACCATCCATCCACCCAAACCTTGGCCTTCCTCTTGTACTTCTCCCATCAACTCTTGCATTCATCACCTTCTTTAGCAGACAACCATTTTCCATTCTCTCAACATGGCCAAACCACCTCAACACATTCATATCCACTCTAGCCGCTAACTCATTTCTTACACCCGTTCTCACCCTCACCACTTCGTTCCTAACCCTATCTACTCGAGATACATCAGCCATACTCTTTAGACACTTCATCTCAAACTCATTCAATTTCTGTCTCTCCATCACTTTCATTCCCCACAACTCCGATCCATACATCACAGTTGGTACAATCACTTTTCTCATATAGAACTCTCTTTAATTCTCATGCCCAACCCTCTATTCTTTTACTACTCCAACATAATAACATAATAATAATTGAGTTCAAATTAGCTTGCTACATTCAATGATTCTTTTACATAAATTTTATGAGATCATAATGTAAAATAAAATATTGGTAGGCAATGCTTTTTTTATTTGTATGTGCGTTGCTTGCTGTATGTGCATCATATGCCACCCCACACCAAAAGCAAACATCTATGTGAGAGAGCCTTTTGTTGCAGGAAATACACATGTTAGGGCGGGCAATGGAGAACTAATCCTCTTTATCACGAACGCTAAGGAGGAAATATATCAAAGTACGAATGGACCTATATATAGGTTTGCCAGTGTCAATTTGTAGAGAGACGTGTGTTGCTTAGTGTAGGGTCTTTCAGTACGTGCTACTGTGCTGGGGGTTTGTAAGTATGACAGCATGAGGTAAATTCCTCACAACATGATGTAGACGCTGGAGACTATTTGAGGAGTTAACGGACGGAAAAGAAAAATTCTAGAGAGACTATCAACTAGTCGCCATATAACATTCCGGCTGCTGAGACATCCATGGGGTCCCTTGAAAGGGTCCTATGTATGAGGAGGACTCAAGGAAATTGTGGAAACTAACTGGAGTCATTTCAGTGAGACATCAAAAACTGTTATGAGGATACATTGCAAATGTTCTACGTTCCATTGGCTCCAGGATTGTAAATAGTCTGATATAGGATGATACCAAGATGTCTTAATGATGTCAACAATTGAGAGGGGAAAGTGACATCACTGCCTGAAGTAATATGCACTGGGAAGCTGAATCTTGCTATTCATCCATAAAGTAAGGCCGAAGTACATGAGGTGGATGTTGCATTTTGCATGGGGATGGCTTAAAACCACCGGGTGAAGCAATCGCTGATGTGAAAAGGTAATGGTGTCTTACAATGTGGGTATTGGCGACCCACATCAAAAGGAATGTGGGTAAAACGACATTTGGGTTAATGAAAAATGCCCAAAACAAAATCGGTGAGTCAATACACTTTTAAAGTCTGACATGCAATAAAAGTGTGGACACAATGCTTAAAATCTTTACTAATGCCATGGTATATGAACATTGAATCCAGTAGCTTGATAGTAAATCGGCACGAAAGGTGTGAGAGAGCAAAGATCTATTGAAACAACTGTTGGCAGCTATACGCAAGCATGGCCAACTATATATATATACACATACATATATATTATATATATGTATATATATATATATATATATATACATATATATATATATATATATACATATACATATACATATATATATATATATATATACGTATCTAGGTGTGAGTATATATATATCTATATATCTATATCTATATATATATATATATATGTATATATATATATATATATATATACATATATATATACATATATATATATATATATATACATATATATATATATATATATATACGTATCTAGGTGTGAGTATATATATCTATATATCTATATCTATATATATATATATATATATACATATATATATATATATATATATACGTATCTACTATGAGATTCAGGGCCTCTGTAACACGGTTTATTCGCATTAACTTTTTTTCAATGAATTTCATAAATATAACGCTTATTCAGAATGCACATTATATCTACACATAAATTTTGACTATATTCAGCATTACGTAGGTTGAATAAATTTGGTACTTTATTAAGTAAAAGTGACGATTTTTGAAGACGGGCCAACTTTCTCAGAGAAATGGTTTCGAACGCACTCGCTATGTAACTTATGACGGCATTTCTTCTCTCTTTCTCAATCGATGATTGGTTATACGTAACGAAGGCTATACCTCTGCCAACAATAACACTAAAGTGTAAATAAAAGCAAAGCAGTACACCTTTATGAACTCTGAAACCTCTCCACTGAGAATTATCATAATGAACAAACGAACAAAATATGTTAATAAATACAAAAACACTTCGATTATTTGTCTAACTCCTAAAATAAGTTTCCTAAGAAATTACAGTATTTATAGGTCACAATCAGATTGACAAAGTGTATGGAATATTTGGTAATTTTCAAAAACGTAGTAGACCAGCTTGATTTGATAACTGCTATATCCAATGTCAAGCAATTTTTATTCATTGTCTATCTACCTACCTATTTACTGTAAAAAAAAGAAAGCCGGTACCGTATTTTGGTTTTAAAACCTTCACCAATAATTATCGTCAGAATGATGACTTCAAGAGGCTCCACCCACTTTGGCCTCGTTATAATTCAGGATAACACTGAAGGCTATCATGGACATTGTTGGATTAGAAAATTTAAATTCTGGCTATAAAAACTAATTTCTCGAGTAGTTGTAAGAAGTGCTAAATGATCCTCAAGGATCCCAGCAGTTGGCCTAAACGTTTAATTCATGTATACTACTGTTGCGGCTATACTGCTACAGTAGTATTACTAGGCTAGCACAGATACCCCACCCACATTTATGTATCGTTCCGCCATTCATAAAGTCATTGTCATGTTTTTTCACTGTGCAATAAGCCATGGCCTCCTCAGAAATTAAGTTTAACATTATATGATAGGTTATTTCATTAAGCGGACAAATTAATTTGGCAACTGGGTATGTTATTGCCGATGTTGAAGCTAAAGATAAAGTATGGTATCCTTCCTTCATTGCATTATCATCTTTACTACTATTTGTTTGGCTACATGTAGTAATTATTTTAAAGGATAAATGAATTATGTTCACTTTACTTCTATAAATTCCCATTGGATGTACAAATAACACTCCTAAAACTATTCATGATTTATTTACAAAATGCAATCATGCCCAAAACATAGCCAACACGGTCGTATGGCCTAAGAAGAAGAACAAAAATTATATCGGATGATCCGTTGGTCTGATGGAGATTTTAGCACAAAAAATATTATTTTAACAAAAATAGTTATATAAAGGACTGTTTACATACAATCTCTCTCTTTCTTTCTCTCGTGGTGGCATAGTGAATAGTTAATGGAAATGTTCAAAAGCCTGAATGACATTACAAGTATTATAAGCATGTTACGCTAAATACAAATCAGACCATAAACATTGGATTTAAGCTAGAAAATGAATAATTACCTATTCAGGCTATAGTAAAAATGGCCACGGCCTTTTTCTTGACTGTATAAAGTTGCAAGTCGTAAGACAAATGCAATTTTGCAACCACGGGGGCAATTCCAAATCCTGTTAGCCATTCTTGACTGTTATGGGTTTCAGAGCCGATGGAAGAAGGTGAATGGGTGTCTGGTGGATGGGCGGGGCAAAATTTTGTCAAAAGATGTTTACATTGCTTACGTAATGAATGTTTTCGACTTTTGGCTCGTTATCACTGGCCATGGCGTCGGCTAGATCATTTTTACTCTATAAAAATTAAAACTATCGAGTTTAGGTTATTGATAATGCTGACAAAATTTGTGTGTGGTTGTAAAATATACTTATGTCAACTTTCAGCTACATCCGATGCTTCGATAAGGAGCAAAGTCCAAAAAACCGTGTTACAGAGGCCCTGAATCTCATAGTAGGTGTGAGTGTATATATATATATATATATATGTATATATATATATATATATATACATATATATATATATATATATACATATATATATATATATATATACATATATATACATATATATATATATATATATGTATATATATATATATATATATACACACACATAGATATATATATATATATACACACATAGATATATATATATATATATATATAAATATATATATATATATATATATACACATATATATATATATATATACACACACATATATATATATATATATATGTGTGTGTGTGTGTGTGTGTGTGGTCTGGATACCGGGATTCAGCTGGAAAATAGGAAACCGTTGTTTGATTAATATATACAGTATGTTAAAAGCAATAGCCACAAGTATAGCCAAAAATGGTATTCCTAATGATTTATCAACAAGCTTTCACCACTCGTAATTTTCCTGTTATCGCAATTTTAATGTAGTTCATGATGGATATCAAAGTGACTTTATACGAGTAATGACTTTTTCTGGAGCAGTGCAAACAATTCGGAATATTCATGGTTTCAGCGAATATATTGATATATTATAGGTAATACTTTTACTCTCAGACTATGACATAAAGGAAATTGATGCCTTTGGACTTACAACATAAGTATTATATTATCCTTAAATTCGGATAAGATGAAACTTGATAAGAGATTAATATATAATTTCGAAATAAAAAGTATCAATTTTATTAGGAAAGAACACTACCATCAATGTTGGAATTTGGCCAAAGGTAAATCAGCTGTAAATCGGCGCCCAGAGTTCACTGACTGCTTTGACTTATGCCGCCAATTTTGAGGATGAGGGACTACTTAACCATCTCTCTATGGCTCCAGTACTTGACAATAATCTCCTGAAAGCGAACAAGCTTCTCAATTTTCTGGTAAAAGGGTAAAGGAGGAAAAAAAATCACCATAAATCATTCTTTTTTTTCTTTTGTGAGTTAGGAAGGACCAATGACCACATCTTATTTGACTCGGAATCACAGTTTGGCGATTACGTTTCTTAAGCTTTTATTGAATGATCATAAATCTTTCTCTGTTGCTGTTGAAGAAAGATTAATGACATTTTGTTTACATGCGTCAGTTTAAAAACTACGAAAAAAAAAGAATAATAATTCTATTAAAGAACTTGAGACGTAACCAGGAATAAATTTTCAGAGACATATGCGTAAGGATGTTTAAATAACGATGATATTCATTAACAAAGAACATAAGCAAGGAATATAAATGAATCTAGACATCAATAACAATAGTCTTTGCCTTTATTTTACATAAAGTTTGGATAAAGTGCCTAAGTAAGGAAAATTATTATTCAGTGATAAGGTATTTTATTATATAAGGAAATATTGAAACTGACTCTACAGAAAAAAATATCGGTACGGCGTTTTTCTGCACGAAAACCTCCTACAATATTAGCAAATAATTATTTAAATAAACCTTAATAGTACTCAATGGTATATGAAAAGAATGACCTATATGGTGCATAGCCTCTGATATGATTTGAAAAGTTTTTTTAAGAAGAATATTTTTTTTTTTATGAATGGAACTACTTCCTTTAACTACAGCAAATCATAACCGATCTCGATATATCTATCTATTTGTTTATTTATCTATATCTATCTACCTATCTATTTACAATTTCCTATAAGCTGATGTATACTCCAGGAAATCAAGCTTTCCAGAAATAACATCAACCAACTTGTTCAGGAAGAAAACTCTTTGATGAGGAACACCAGAGGAGCGACGGAAAGGACCAATGATTACAAATGTTTATTGCTGCTAAGCAAAGCCTAAAAGGGAAGCCTGTGACCTGGAAGGAAAATATAATTTGCTGGTTTGATATATCTCGATACAAGGATTGTGAAGATGACGAAAGAATGGCGTCAAAAAGAAAGAAATAAGAGTTTTATATATCTGTGGTTCTACCCTCGGTTTTAAAAAGGCTATGCTACTTCATGCGAAGAAATGTCATGATTATGCTTGGAAAATTACAAGTACAATATAATTGTTTGCCATTAAAAGATGTTTTTGGGGCCTTTGAAGCAAGTAACTCATAGTAGCTACGCCTTTTGAAGTCCAAAACCGACAGACTTACAATAAGAAGTCGTTTTGGATAATTTAAATCTGATTAAGATAAACTACGTCAAGTGAATACTGCAAACAATCTAAGGTTATAATTCTAACAAGAAGAATCAAGACAGCTAGAAAGAATGGACTAGAGAAATTAATTGGTCAACCTCATTAAAATTGGGAACCGATGACGCGGACATTGCCACTTCTGAAGTGAGGACGAGATAAATAAGGTTATCTGAACTGTGTGTCAAATCTCATCTCTTCATAAGAAAGATTTAAAAGGTGCGGTCAGCCATTAAATTAATGAGAATTAAAATCGAGGGAAGTATTCAAATGAAAATGATTCTCTACTCTAAAATAATGTGAAAGCTTCAACAGGAAATATGAGGGAGTAAAAACATCCCTCCAAATGTGGCCTGGTTAACTCGAGGTAAATAAAAGCAGAAGCCGGGGAATGTGCCGGAAGGAAAGATACATTGATTCGACTGCATATTTGAGTTTACACAAAGTCAGATTCCGATATTTCAGTCGAAAAGTGTAAGTTGTTAATTGATAAATGTCCCCACCAAATCCGACATTTCGTTAATATCTGCTTATCTTTAGTTCAGTTTCAGAAATTCTTTGGAAATGCCACGGTTGTGCATTTAGAACTGGAGCATGGATGCACTGCTCGTTTAAATCTCTAATTAGCGAATATTAGTTCGGTCTTCAAAGGACACAGGAATTCTGGTTGGTAAACATGATTTCGAAAATAGTGGATTTTTTGTTATTTTTTTTATCTTTTTTGTTTCTATTTTGTACCAGACTAAAACTAGGGATGGCAGTAATTTGCAGCAATATTTTATGAATACAGGAGAGCTGAGGTCAAAAGTTTGCAATGATCATCTCACCAGGTTTTCAGCTGCAAAAGATCAGGAGTTTTAAATAACAAAATTCTCTCCCTATTTACATACTGGTAACTTGTTTTTTTAATGAAGAATGTAGTTGAAAATTGTTCTTGCGGTAATAATAAAAAAAAAAAAAAACACAGGTATGACTGTTGCAATATTAGAATCGTTACAGATTCTTTTCAATATCTAAACTAAAAGGATTCGACAACAACAACTGAAATATGGGAAATTAACATAAAACGAAACTCTCACTAAAAGCACAACGTTTATTCCCCCCCCCCAAAAAAAAAAACAATCATGTTTCTTTTTCTTTTACTTTTAGTAACAAATGCCAAATGTTAATTGAAAGCGGGGAATGCATGAAAGTACAGCAAAATACTGTGCTTAATGGAGCGTTCTAGAATTTTCTGTAGCTGCTTTAGGCTTGAGCACATCGCAGAAAGGAGGCTGAAGTTCAGATGAAGCTGGCACTATGATTTTGAACTCTATGGGACAGGAGTTGTGGCATCAAGATGGGACAGCAACTATTTCCTTCCAGAATTCGGTGATGGTGTAAAAGGGAGAGCAGGCCGCAGACAGTCTTGGCCACTTGTAGTTAAAACTCACCTTACCAGTTCCCTCTGTGGTAGTAATTGACAACCTTTGTGTTGCAACTCACCAACCAATGAGGAGAATAGCAAGAAAGGACCCACACCACGAATTCACAACCTCAGAGCCCCGGGGCAATCACCCTACCTGGACAACAGCTACCTGACAACTCCTCAAGGTGTGAACGATCTGTCTCCCTCGTCACAACGGCATTGTTTTTCCGACAACTCCTACAGGTGTAAACAATCTAACCACCTCATAACTGTGGTAGTGTTTTCCAAGGTATATTACAAACAAAAATCGTTAATTACATTAATCACACAACACGCCCACCTGATCTTAAGATCAACACGCATCATACATACATACATACATACATACACACACACACACACACACAGCACAGCACAAGACTTAATCAGAAACATAATCAGCCATCCATACAGGTGATTTTCTATTCCTCTGTGGACGCTGATTTTCTCCCGTTTCTCTTTGAACACTTACTTGCGGTTCCACTGATTCTTCAGAGACTGAATCATCACTTGACATTTCGCTTGAGCCATCAGATAGGGAAGCTGGAACTATAACTGGTCGCACATCCAACACATGCCTTGGCATTCCATCAACAGAAATGTTGTTTGAAGAGTTCACATGAGTGACAGTCCCTTTACGCCATTGAGTAGTACAATGGGCGTTTGGGGGCTTCACCCACACTTCCTCTCCCATCTTAATTAAAAGGGGCTTGTCTTGGCTGGTATCTGTTCTATTGGGGACTACTGAAGGATACCTCCACTCATATCTGTATACCAAAAGTTGTGGAACTGACGATTCAACTTGTCCAGATCCTAGTGTGCTGTTGTACCAAAACATTGTTTCTATTGGACTAATTCTTCCTCTCTCTGCAATAGCCTTGATGGTCCTATGATGTCTTTCAACTATTCCATTTCCTCCTGGTCGATAAGCAGCCCGAAACACCCTAACAGTGTTCCAACGAGACAACATATCTCCTAAACACTGCGACCTAAACACTGTACTATTATCCAGTAATAGTTCATCAAATGGCCCTCTTTCCAAAAAGATGCTATTCAACTCAGCAGATATTTCTTGAGCATCTTCTCTTTTTAGCTGCCTTCATATTGCAAAACGACCTGGACCACAATCCAACACTGATAAATAGGGTACCTGTCTGTAATGAGTAACATCAATAGCTAAGCGCTGCCAGTTTCTTTCAACACTTAATTCGCTTCCTTTGTGCATCACAGGCGCAGGATCAATGGACTGACAACGATCACAACACCTTCTTCACACATTCTCTGGAAACTTGAGGATCCAACTTTTTAGCTAAATATAGTGTTCTGTCAATTCCAATATGGTGTTTATTATGTAACTCTGTTATATCAACTACAGCACCTACACAGAGATGTGCATGTTCAACTTCACTGCTCACCAACCAATTCTTCTTGACTCTTGTCAAAATATCAGCTTTATTCTTCTCTGAAGGCACCATTTCAACAACGATATTAAAAACAAACTCAGAAATCAATTCCTTCAATGTACCCAAGCGTCTTTTGATTATCATCTCAGCAGCTCCTTTTGTGTGGACACGCTTCTCAGCACTGACTATAAGTTTCAATCATGCCCCCACGGTTGCAGAATCAGTCCTCACCTATATCGACTCAAAATCCCATCTAATGGCAAAATTTACTCCTTTCAAAACAGCTTCTAGTTTGGCAACATTGATGTGGTTGAAATTGTTCTTTTTTCTAAGCCAAGCAGCCTCCTCAGTAATTTTGCCATTTATCTCCAAAACTACACCCATACCAATTTTGCTGTCATCACACCACGCAACACCATGCTTTACACTCGGGACACACCAGTTTCCTCTCACAGGATCATCTAACTTTACTCTCTCAATTACTTCTTTAACAATCATCATGGACTGTTCACCAACACGATCCTCCCAACGTGCTCCTGAGACTCTTCTCTTAATGTAGCTACATGCAATTCTTAACCATCCAGCTATAGGATAATGACCCACTAATGTACCACAAACTGAAAACAATTCCCTCCTTGTAAGCATATCTGCAGCTTCAGGCACCTTATTACCTCTCTGGAACATCTACTCTCCTCCAACTCTTTGCAGTTGCAATCCTAAAGCAGCACCTCCATTGAGCGACTCAGGGGACTTTGTTATCAACCCAAAGGTATTCAAATGTCTTATCACCTCATCAGTAGAAGCTATCGATTCATTCACAAGAATGTCATCTATATATGAATTGGTTGCTCTCTCTATTTTTTCATCCTTACTTAATACAGTCTTTAGTATCCTAGACATAATCCGTGGTGCAGAGTTCAACCCGAATCCCAATCTTGTAAGGCAAAAAGTCTGTCCCTTATAGTTCACTAGTTGATATGGCCACAATTTTTCGTCAACACTCAACTGTAAGTAGGCCGACTTCAAATCCACAACAGACACATTCTCACCTGTCTGTCGCCATTTTCGCAGTGTCTCACGGCATACATCAGTCACATCATCACCAGTGTGACACTTGACATTTACATTAAGTTCCCGAAAATCAAGCACTGGTCTCACCTTGTTCTTTGTTGGCTGTTCCACTGCCATTAGAGGAATGATACCAACGTCAACCTTTTCTTTCCATGGAACTAAAATACCTTCGGCAATCGACCTATCCTCTTCCTTCTCAAATTCTTCCTTCTTCCAACCATCAAGCTTTTTATCATAACAGCTTACTTTATTCTTCAGTGTCACAGTTTCCTTATTTTCCCAAAACCACCTGACTGTCCATTTCTGTCCATCAAACCTAGCATGAAAGTCTGGATCTTCAATTACAACTGTTAAACTATTCTTATCCCTCTCACCACCAAGTCTATGCTTAATTTCTTGAACAACTGAAGCAACACCAAAAGCACCAAAACATACCTTTCCTTGGGTCACTGTGACACTTCCCAATTGGTCAATAACATCAACTCCTAACACCACATCAACGCCATTAACCAGTTGATTCGACACTACAGCCCTCACTGTCACAGATTTAACGTTCACACCCAGCTCCACACAATCTACAACTTTACACTTAATATGACTCCCATCAAAAGCACTGATGTACACTACTCCTTTACAGTGAGGCACAAATTTAGAATGTACCACAGATGTAGAACAGCCTGTATCTACAATACCCTTTGCAGTCAAATTACCAGTCCAAACATCAATTATAGGCAATGTATCAAGGTGCACCTTTTTATCATCAAAAGGATGGCTAGAGGCGCAGTAGTCACCCCTTACTCGTTTTCCTCAACCTGTTTCTGACAACGGCTGGCCATATGACCAATTTTATTACACCTAAAACACTTCACCTGTGTCTCTTTACAGTCTTTTATCATATGAGGGCCACCACATCAGAAACACTGACCCCTAAACTGGAAAGGCCTAGCCCTATTCTCATGTTTTGCACCACCTCCTTCTCCGCACTTTCTGACAGTTACAGCTACCACACCACCTTGCTGTTTAGATGACAAAATCCTAGCATGGCTAATAAATTCACTCATTGCCATTGTCATGACATTTGGCAATTGCTGTAAAGCAACACCAATATTATCTGGAAACCATTAACAAACGTTAGTTTCACAACATTTTCTAAACCAACCTTATCAAACTTAGCTAAACCCGCCAGCCTCCTAACCTCATTAGCATACACATCATCTGGTTCTCCCGTCCACTTCAATTGAAAAAGTTTTCCGAAAGCTGAGAATGGATCATCAGAAAAGGCTACTTTCAATTTTTTTTGAATTTTTGCTGCACATTCTTGGTCTTCATCACCCATCTCCAAATAAAGTGCTAGAGCATCACCCTCCAGATACAAAGGAATAAAACTGGCTAAGTCTACTATTTTCTGTAGCTTAGCCACTAAGGTCACCTTCTTCAACCATGACACAACGTCTCCTTTGCCGGTGAATGGCTTAATCATGTCCATTGTAATCTTAGATGTCATACTTTCTTGGAATAGGCCTAGATAGCTTGTAGTTAAAACTCACCTTACCAGTTCCCTCTGTGGTAGTAATGGACGACCTTCGAGTTGCAACTCACCAACCAATGAGGAGAATAGCAAGAAAGGACCCACACCACGAATTCACAACCTCAGAGCCCCGGGGCAATCACCCTACCCGGACAACAGCTACCTGACAACTCCTCAAGGTGTGAACGATCTGTCTCCCTCGTCACAACGGCATTGTTTTTCCGACAACTCCTACAGGTGTAAACAATCTAACAACCTCATAACTGTGGCAGTGTTTTCCAAGGTATATTACAAACAAAAATCGTTAATTACATTAATCACACAACTCCACTTATCGTCACAAGCAAGTGGGGCTAGCTGCTTCAATTCTTCTCATCGTCTCGAACATGACAAGATTTTGGAGATAGGTATTTGCTGTCTGAAGGGTAGATCCGAACCTGTCTCTTTCCGATTTCTGGTTTTCTCATCATGTTCTTACCTCTTCTGGACGCGGTTCTTGTGTCGTCTGGACATTGTTCATGTTACCTTTGGACAATTTCTTTTGGAAGCTTTTATATCCATGTGTGGGCAGAGGTAATTACGTTGGATAATCCCCATTTTCATATAAGGAGTTTTTTTATATTCTGCAATCTGATTGGTTTCCTTGAGAACATCCACTTCAGTCACGTAACAGAAGCTTCTAGAATTCATTTTCTGATGCAATCTAGACCTGATGTTGCGCCATAACAAAAGCGTGGCATGAGACGACCCGTGAGGTCTTTTCCATAAACAAATTTTCCTCGAGCCTCGGTTTGTCTCTAAGATACTGACGACAGTAATTCTAAAACATATTATGGTACTTTAAATAGTGACACATGTGGCTGGCATGATCATCACATCCATGTAATACTTGCCTGAACAGAAAAGCAGTGAATTGTTTATTCATGATTGATTGATTTAATGTTTTCTGGCATCCTGACATCTAGGGTCATTGACGCCGTGTTTATTCGTGAATGTAGCAACGGCGAAGCATAAACCATTAAAGGGATAGAAAAATCACAATGCTTGGGATCAGTCACTGTTAAAGTTTTAGAAGACGGTGCTCGGGAGAAAACGGTACTTCGAAAAAAGGTATTTCTGCTTCAGTTATTCCGAAGGTTTTTTTTTTTCACTCTTGTTTTCGTTTGAAAAAAAGTATTTTTTCTTTTAGTTTTCTAGTTGTTTCGGTGAGTTCTGCTATTATCTACCGTAAACCAATAGTTTTCATTTTATCCCACCTAAAAGTTCGATTCCCACTTCGGGAACCACCATTACTGTTGGGGTATGTGGGTGGTGGTAATCAGAAAACTATAGTTTTACGAAAGATAACAACATCATAACACAATAAAACAAGAAAACTAGCAGATTTTTGGTTTTATATGAAAAAAAGACTTGGTGGGCTCAACCGATATTTTACATTTAATGTTCTTTGCTTTTTAAAGATTTTCTTTACTCAATTCTACTTCCTTTAGTTCTTGATTTTAAATGTTTTCATTTGAGTTTATTTTATGTTCTATTGAGTATATAGATATTGAATCACTTAATTTACATGACAAATTCATTCATAGGAATGATCACATTCTCACACATGCCTTTCCCCTTGAAAAGCTGGTCAATGAGTTTGTCTTTTACTTTTCAAAAAAAAATTCCTTTTTATAAATATTTTCCTAATGCTTTCCTCCTTTTTCACACACACGTGACACTCTGTCCCGAAAGATCTTGGATTTAGATATATCATTAAAACATCAGCCGTTTAATTCACATGTTTTAGTCTTTTAAAATGTAGGAAAACCGTGAAATTGGAAAGAAATTAGAGAAGTTATGTAATTTCGATGTGAAAAGGTGTTTAAGAAATCTAGTGTTGCTTGGCGTGTAAGATATAACTTCGACATGCTTACATTTTTACTTTCCTATTATATTCGACAATATACCAAAAAAATATATTTTTGCGTTACGCACCCACAAAGAGAGAGAGAGAGAGAGAGAGAGAGAGAGAGAGAGAGAGAGAGAGAGAGAGAGAGAGAGAGAGAGAGAGAGAGAGAACAACGGAGGCAAACGTAGCTTTCATTGAAGCCAGGGCACTGTCAATAAGAAAACACCACTGGACTCCAGATCAAAAGGTCATGAGCCTGATCGCTCCATAAAAGTTGAACATTATGTAAAGTTCTTGACTAAAGGCGAAATGCAAATATATTTGTGGGGTGAATTTTGATCTAAACGTTGCTGATATTCATGAAATTTCTTTGTGCAGTGACTAGAGCACATTCATGCCTCTATATATCAATTCTTTCGGCATTATTTGTCTCCTATTCAAAGAAATGAATCGATATCCGAGAGATATCATAAATGAAGGACTACAAATAGAGACATAAAAACGATATAGATTTTTGTATGACGGTTTTCAGCATCTATATTTCATCATAAACTTTCTTATATTTTATGAAACATTTCTATTATCTACCACAAAAATATTAGAACATTTTGTTTAAGTTGTCACGTACACCTTGTTTGTGAACCTCTGTTTGAGGTCATGTGAATGACCTCAGTTCGCTGGCTCGCCTGGGAGTGTGTGCTTTCTCAGCTTTCACTGGCGACAGGATTCTGTTTCTATGTCAATCTGCAGACGAAGGGTTTTTTCTGACTCCTCCTTGTTTTCGCAGATTCCTTGGGGGAGCAAAGGCCCAGGAGAGCGAAGGCCTATCGGATGGATCCGGTTTGGAATAACGAACAATTCCTCAACCATGATCATATTTGGTCTTCTTCTCAGTAGGATATGGGGTCACGCCCAGCCACGCCCCTGGCTGTCATCTCAGTCGGGTATGAGTCGCCACGAATAATAGTTACAATTGACTCGTAGTTACACTGCTTGCTAAGATCAATATCTTTTGAACTTATACTTAAATGTTTTATAGTGAAGAGATAAATGAGAGAAACTTTAAAGTAAAGTAATGCAATAATTCCTCCGTTCCCTGACCGTTTGTTCGCCCAAGAATAATGTAACTTAACCACTGTTTGAAAAGAGCACTTCTCTTATGAATGAAATTGATAATCATTCTGACTTTCGAGAAACTTATGTGTGCTCAAAGACTTGTAATATTTTTTTTCATAAAATTCACATTCTCGGATACAGATTTGCCTCTGTCTTACCCCTCTTTTGAACTTTGACCTCTTTTGTTTTACAATTGTTGAGAACTTTGACAAAGTAAATCTTTAATTTTCTTATGATAATGTGATGGCGTCACAGGTCTTATAATTATGAATCAGGGAAGTCAATAATAGACTTTCATAAAATAAATGACAAAATGAAATGATAAAAAAAAATTATAGTGTGACTGTAGTAAGGTTTTTTAAAGTGTCTATCCTCTCTTATCCATGAACAGAAAAAGATTATTTGAATAAGGTCCCAAAACCAACGTGACAGTCTTTAAAGAAAAACTCAACTGAAATCATTAATAATATTCAACAGAACAAAGATTAGTATATCACTTGTAAATTCCCAATTCACGATCACATTCCATCATAAACTAGTCATCAGCAAATTTTAAATGTCTTTGAAGAAGATGGCGAGAGGAAAGAGTCGTTCACAAAGCAATATTCGTGAATGATTATGGTTGATCAACAGCGAGAGAATTAAGGGTCGCATAACACTCTGACCCTCGAGTATATCATCCGAGGCAATTTCATGCTTCCTTGCCTCTAATAACAGGGTTCCAGGAAATGCATAAAGAAAGGCAATATGGCAATGGGAAACGGCAATTAGACAAGGTAGGGAGTAATACCAATGGGAGAATGCCGTGGGGTTCAATAACAGAGGAGGACAGTTGAGAAGAGGATTGCAAAATGCCATTAAGAAAGGACGGTTCTTAACGAGAAAGAGATGACTGGGAAACGGAAAATTTCATTGTGAAAATGTCATGAGAAGAACGGAAAAATAAAAATCGAACAAGCGACGAGAGAGGTAAAAATGAAATATAACTGAGAAAAAAACAGAATAAAACAAATAAACAAGATAATATTTGATGAGAACTGTCGTTAACATGACGCAGAAAATCACTTATCATCATTAACAGACATCCTGACAAGAAAAACCTTACTCATACTGATATCAGGGGACGACTGACATCAATAGCTATCATTCAAATACGGGAAACAGTTCTGACCTTCTTACACAGAGCTGTGGTTAATACTCGTATATGCATTCCTTGATTTCTACTATAATGATTAAGTGCATTTTAATGTTAGTGTGTATTACATACAGTCAAAGCACCATTCTACATTAGTTCTCGATAATTCTCTGCTCATTTGACCTCGTTGACTGTAACAATCGCTCATAAAGCACTTGATATTTACAGTACATTCACGCGAGCAACTGGATCATAATGAGAAACACATCAACATCCGACTCAATTGTTATATCCATCATATAATAAATATAAACTAAATATAATAAATTTACTATAAAACTTTCAATTAAAAAAAAAATAATTCGATTAACGAAATCAAACTTCCTAATGAAACCAATATAAAGAAATTATAGAGCTCTCAAATCCAACTATCTCCTTTTTTTATTATTCCAAAACCACAGAGAGTTAATTTACTATTTAAGAAAGATGATTCTACTATTTACTGTGCATACAACCTAGGAATGATTTCAATAAAGTTTATGTACAAGAAATTGGTAAATATATTACTTATGCATAAGTGAAGCATAACATTTTTGCAAGAGGATTTAGTGATTTTTGTAGATATTTAAGACCAATAACACAACACTAATTGGAGAGGAAGAGTTTTTTTCAAGAGCCACTTTTTTGTATAATAGGAAAATCACTGATTCATCTACCTTCAGTCAAGCTGAAATTCTCAATCTAAAAGTTAGTTAACAAAAATCCAATTGAATATTTAGGGGCTCTTAGTTTCACACATACTGTATACACACGCAGAAGAACCACAGGGAAAATGAAAATACGAAATATACAATAAAGTCCTGACTAGTTTCGTGATACTTCCTCAGAGGACTGATTTATTGAGAGAGGCTTCTTTACAATTTATAGGGAAAGCAAACGTAGGAACATACATATAGAGATTTAGAGAACAATGACACTCCCTTACCAACTACCTGGGTCAGGTGGAGGAGTCCCCCAGCTCATTAGACACCTGCTAAAAAGGGTCATTTCTAGTGGCGGGTATATTCTTGTTTTCTTCTTTTTTTATTTTCAGTGCAGTTTATTTATATGACAATACGGTAGCCTTATATATATAAATACATAAGCAAAACATACACAAACATACAAATATATATATATATATATATATATATATATATATATATATATATATATATATATATACATATATATATACATACAGATACACATACATATACAAATGTACATATATACACATACATATACATACACATACATATATACATACATATACACATACATATATACATATATATACATCTACACATACATACATATGCATATATACATTTATATGTATACAACATTAATATCATAAATATCGCTTTTATACAAGAAGCTTGGACATCAGGAAAGCAAAGTAAATAAAATAGTTATCATTAACGAAAGTACATATTTGATCAGATTTTGGGAGTGACTTGGTCAAAAGACAAGGTCAAGGTAACAAAAAGGCCAAAAACGTCTTTTTGCTTTATCTTAGTAATTCTTTTCAGATTTTCATGAAACTAGTGCCAAAATGTGCATAATTCAATAGCCTATCTTGCGATTTGAAAGTGACGAGGTCAAAGGACAAGGTTAAGGTAACAAAAAGGTCAAAAACGTATTTTTGCTACACCGTAGTCATTCTTATCATATTTTTATGAAACTAGTGCAAAAAATGTTTATAATTATATAGCCTATCTTGTGATATACAAGGTGATTAAGGTCAAGGTCACAAAAAAGTTAAAAGGCCTTTTTTCTATATCGTGGTAAATTTTCATCCAATTTGCATAAAACTAGTCCCAAAATATGCATAATTCAATTGCCTATCGTATGATATACAATATAATATACTGTAGAGACGTCACTACCCTTATTAGCTGTTGGGGTTCCTAAGGCAGCAAGGTTAGTAAGCTTGCAGAAACTGCAGGTTTTGTCCTTAGGCGGTAATTGTTATCAGATTTGTTTGCATATCCATTGTAACAAATGTGGCGTTGGTATTCGCTCAACCGAGTGCCCGTTCTAGTTTTAACTCCATTTTCAGTAATTTATTATATTGATAATTTTTATACCAATACAAACCTTCTTGTCAAAAGCCATAGAATGTACACATACAACTGACATCCTTATTTATTCCTTTGGGGATCTATAAATACCAGCATTGTTGCTAAATAAAGTTAGGTGATTAGGAGCTTGTCCCTCATTCATGCCTCCTTCAGGTCTGTCACGGCCTTTATAAGGGAGGATGAGTCTTCTAGCTAAAAAACTTGGATAAATGCATTTGCTTTTTATTGGCAGTCCTCAGATCAGCAGGAGAAAATCTTTGATACCAATTGAAATAATGTAGATATAATTAGTTCTATGATCTATTACATGGATCCATTTCCATAAAACGAAATATTACGTTCGATAGGGTTAAACACCTGCGACGAATGTTAATAATTCTTCATCATAATCGAGTAAAATAAAATATTTGCTCAAAGTATTGGTGAATGGTATAAATTGTACTCTTAAGTATTATTGGTTGACTCAGATGCTATCACTAGGTGAACTATAAATGACTTTATGATCTTTAGGAAAGGACTGGACAGTTTTAAGTGTGCTACTTCATGAGCAAGTCTTCCCTTAAAATTTCTCGCACCTTGAGGTTACTGAACATTATTCTGTGGTTAGATGAACATCCTGACCAAGAAATTTTTGGGCAAAATTACCAAGCTAAGGCCTTTGGATGTTAGTGCATTACCAAAAAAGAAGAAAAAAATGCATTGAGTTTGATATCAAATTGAGTTTTAGTACATCTAGGGAGAAGTTACCAGAAGTCCCATAAAATTTCTTGTCGGAAAATGTTTACTCATCGGAAAACCAAATGCTATCATTTGTTTTCTTTCCTTGTATAAATGATTTTAAAGACTCCTTCACTATCAATTTTTCGATCCCGATTGATGTGTTCTGAAAAGTGCAAAATTAAGCTATTTAAATTGGTATTGAGTCGTTTCCAATTAAATGATTTTCTTTTCTTTATCCTTTCCAGATTTAGTACTTGCTTTTCATTTCAAAAACAAAAATCAATTGAAACTTTTCCTTTTATATTTTGACAATACTCATTTGCTTTTTCTTTTTATCATATGTCTGCATTCAACCTCTTTCTTTTTACGACAAAATATTTTTTTCTTATTATTTTACCCATTCTATACAACCCTTATCGAAAGCTTTTTCCTATTTCTTTTTATGTAAGAAAGTCACGCTTGCTCTGTCTTACACACTCCATTTTCCTCACGTAATTCCGTGTTTATCATCATTAACGTCGTTGTTGGGAAGGAGAGAACTTTCTTATTGTTTTTCTCTTCTGTAATTCTAAGAATAATAATTATTTCTGCTTATTATCCTATGTGGTCTCAGGTACGCAATTTTCCTGGCATGCAAGTTATCAAGAGCTTTCTTGTGTTGGCGCATATTGGTAGATTTCTCTGTATGCTCTAATATGGAGAATCCTTGTGTGTATATAAATATATATATATATATATATATATATATATATATATATATATATATATATATATATATATATATATATATATATATATATATATATATATAGATAGATATATAGATAGATATATATATATATATATATATATATATATATATATATATATATATATATATGTGTGTGTATGTGTGTGTATACGTATATATATATATATATATATATATATATATATATATATATATATATACATATATATATATATATATATATATATATATATATATATATATATATATATATATATGTGTGTACATAAATATATATATAAATATATAAAATATATATATATATATATATATATATATATATATACATATATATATATATATATATATATATATATATATATATATATATAGGTATATAAATATATAGTTATATAAATTTATAAATATATAGATATATAAATATACATATATATAAACATATAAATATGTGGATATATATATATATATATATATATATATATATACATATATATATATATATATATATATATATATATATATATATATATATATATCATGGGACGTATTGAACGTCCAGTAATTATTTTTATCTTTGATTTCTCTATTTACATATATGAAAAAGTAACAATATATTGATAGCATTAAATATTAATGGATATGAAAGCTATTAAGTTATATTTTATTAAAAACCATAAATTCTAATTTTGTATGGTTTTTTGAGCTGAGGCGAGTTCAGTAAAATGTCCAGAGTTAAGCTTTAGAGCTTAAATATCAGATCATGTAGGGAGGTGTTGGTGCTCAGTGGGATATATTTACCGTCTATATTTACAATTTGAAAAGCTTGTAAAATTTCCAAAAAAATCTGCACTCACCATCTATAAATCATTATTAAATAAAAACACCGGACATTCCCAACTGTAAACGAAAAAAGACAAAGTTCTAATTCTCTTGCTTAAGAAATCTCTCTCTCTCTCTCTCTCTCTCTCTCTCTCTCTCTCTCTCTCTCTCTCTCTCTCTCTCTCTCATTTATGATGTTATTGAGGTAACTTAATCTTAACCATAATATCATTTTCTCCAAACATATTTGTTTAAAATCTAGTTACATTCAAACGATGACGAGTTTTTCTCATTTCTTAAACTTTATCATTTCTATTTAGGAATAAGACAAATTTTACGACAGGAGTCGCGACTTCTATGCAAGAACCTTTTTTGTACATACCAAGAAAAGTTTTATAATTAGGTCTAAAGATCAGAGTCTAAATTCATGGTTATATTGCTTTTCATGAAACTTACTAATGTTAACGTTGATTTAAAAGTGTGATTGGTATTATTTGAAAAAGTATTTTGCGTGAACTATGTAATTCTATGTATTAATGGAAATCAAGTAGCTGTCATGTAATTTTAGATTAAATAACTAATTATTATTTTTATACATTTTATCTAGATGAATACTACTTTTGTATTAATTTTCCCGTAATAGCTTGATTTCCTTATCTCTAGGTTACGGTTGAAGTTTGCCTGATAATATCATCAGTTCAAAATACTAAAAAACACCACGTTATCATTATCATCAATAACTTTTTATTTTCAGGAGTTTCTTTCTTAATTTTGTGTGTACCCACAAAGGGATGTATTGCCGAATTTACGTACAAAGACCGTTCTAGAGTAAAGATAAGGGAATTATTGCATCTTACTGTAATGCGGCACATACTGCACAGGGTGTCCACAAAGTCTGGGTACATTGAAAGATTCACTATTTTATTCATTTATGTTATTTTTCTTATCCAGATCGAATGATGGCTCTGCCTGAAGAAGAATGAATCGAGTTGGTACTCTTAGGTGGACGAGAAGAATTTAACCTTCGACACCCTACTTATTTTACTGCCGACGGAATATCGATCAAGAAATTTAAAGACACAGGTAGTGTATTGGAAAATTTGTTTGTCTAATGTGACATTATTTTACTCCATAATTCAGACAGAGTATTTTTTCTATATATTTACTTAAAGTTGATTAAGAAATAATTCTTCATATGCTTAAAGCTGACTTTTCCTAAGAACTCGTAAGATTAGGAAAATTTAGGATTGAATGTCTCTTGTCATTGGGCTTGAATCTAAGGCTTCTCAATATAGCATTTAAGGGATTATTTTGTAATACGCAATTTGATCAAACAAACAGAAAGAGGCTAAACCAGCAAACACTAGAGAAGAAAATATCTGGTATATTGATCTTCTTTAACTTCACATAGGAAATCTATTATTTTAATAGTAATCTAGAGACACCATTAATGAAAGATAACATTAGATTCCTTTGGACAGAATGGAGATACCTGACATATCATATGAAATGTGGATATGAGAAGAAAAGAACAAAAAGAAAATGTAATGAATAGAAAACATTACATTTTCTACTCTTGCAGCTATTTCAAGTATGACCGCCGATATGACAATACCATGTAGTAATTCACACACATAACTAACCTAAAATACAACAGATATTATTATGAAAATTAAATCTGGCTATAATTCTATCAGAGAAAATACCGGTAATTAAAAAAAAAAAAAAAACTACATGTTTCCATGATGGCAAAGTCAAAGACACATGGCTTGGTCATTTTCATTAGGCAACGTAGTATTATAGTCTCTGTGGGCTAGGAATAAGGCTTGGAGGAAAAACCTCCTAGGAATAAGGGGTTGTGAGGGGGGAAGGGTTAGTGAGGCGGAGAGAAGAAAAGGCTTGGGCTCTGATCTTGTGTGAACCTACTTAGGTCACTATTGTAATATTTGATGACCTTGAAAACCCTTCTTCCTCTGCTGTACATAAGTGAACTTAAAACATTAACCTTTTTAAAAGTAAAGTATATAAAGAGAATATTTAGACTTCTTTCATTATCTTTTTTCTTTATAATTCGGTTGTTTCTCTCAAGAGGGATTTATCCCATAAAGTAAGAGACATAATCTAGTATGCAGCTGATACTTAAAATGAGGTCAAAATTCCTTGCAAGTCATCCACCATAAAACCAAGCAAAAAATATAACTCCATCCAGCATAACAACAGATTCTGATCACCTACGAAAACCAATTGTATCATTCATTATCCGAAAAATAAGATTAATCAAGTTACAAAGATAATGAATTATTATTATTATTATTAATATTATTTTTATTATTATTATTATTATCTATAAGAAGTCAAATCACACGATCACTAGGATATAAGAAACTCCTATGGAATACAATGTTAAACTAAAACCCGAAACATTAAGCTTAATTCTAACTTTTCTTTTTCCTGATCAGCGGAGACACTTCTGTACAACATCAACTGACCATCTTATGGTTCCCAGGAGAAACCTAATTTACCCCAGTACCATCGTCTTTTTTTATCTTTCCTTCTTTTATTCCGAGGATGGAACCAGAACTGTTCCTTTTTAAGCATTACAGATAATAGTTTTTTCTAATACTTAGAACAGGATTATTACTTCTGTTGAAATATGCGGTTAATGACTAATATATCATTAGTAGGTAGTAGGTTGGCAAGGGCACCAGCCACTCGTTGAGATACTACCACTATAGAGGTATTGGTTCCTTTGACTGGCCAGACTATTGTCTCGCTTAATCTTTACATATTCTCCTTTGTCATACACCTGAAAACACTGAGATTTTTACATATTCTCCTCTGGCATATACCTAAAAACACTGAGATTACCAAACATTCTTCCTCGCTCAACGGGTTTACTACGGCAATGTAATTGTGCAGTGGCTACTTTCCTCTTGCTATAGGTAGAAAAGACTCTTAAGCTATGGTAAGCAACTCTGCTAGGAGAAGGACACTCCGAAATCAAACCAATGTTCTCTGGTTTTGAATAGTGCCCTTGCCCCTGTACCATGGTCTTCCACTGTCTTGAAGGAGATTATTCTTGCTTGAGAGTACACTTGGGCACACTATTCTATCTAATTTTTCCTCCTCTTGTTTGTTAAATTTTCTATAGTTTATATGTGAAATATTTATTTAAACATGGTTAATGTTCTTAAAACATTTTAATTTTCCCCTTTTCCTTTCCCCATTGGGCTACTTTCACTGTTGAAGGCCTCGGGCTTATAGCATCCTGCTTTGCCAACTAGGGTTGTAGCTTTGCAAGTTATAATAATAATAATAATAATAGTAATAATAATAATAATAATAATAATAATAATAATAATAATAATAATAATAATAATAATAATGATAATAACTAGCGGAACCCGTGTAAATTACACGAAATTACATTTCCAATACTAATTATCTTGTTCCTAACCTATACACGTTTGAATAAAATGTAATAAGATTTGACTTGTATATTTATTTTTGAAAATGAGCAACCCATGAAAAAATTTACAAAACTTCTTTGGTCATGAGTAGAATTATTCTGAGGACAAATTTTCACTCTTACACTGTTCATAGACCTTGCTCTTGAGAAGGCTACATAAAGTTGTCTATGAGGTAGATCCCAACCTTATCGAAAGTTTGTCCTTGAGCTTTCTTAATGGTCATTGAATATGATAGGCGGACGGGAAATTGAGTAATGTTTAGGAAGATTTGAAGCAAAGGGTGATCAAAATTATGAGAAATATTTTACAATAAGAACGGATTAGTCGTTAAACGAAACGGGCCAGGAGGAATCTTATAATCCAGGTTTTGGAAATTGATAGAACTCAATTTTTTGTCTAATATTTAAAAAAGAGTCAGGTGTTAAAGACAAAATTGGGAAAACTATATAAGATGTACTTTGGTTAAGTAATCAAAGTCTAATGTGAATTTGTAAGAGTATACCATGAAATTATTTCCCTTTTTCTTAAAGCGTGACGCAAGAGTATACTATGAAATGATTTCTGTTTTCTTTAAAGCGTGACACACAAAATAAATAACACACACGCTATCGTATTAATATATAGAATATCATTGCTGCTGTCGAGTGCAAAGTTTGTTGCAATGAATGAGAAATCTTTTCCTTTGTTGTGTCAAGGGTATGTCAGTAATATTTTGGAAGGCAGTGTTAAAAATAAGACGGTTAATGGTTAATTTGATTGGCAGAGGTAATTTTTTGTGTTAATTTATCAATGTTTTTTTTCTGTTTCCTTGATGTGATATTTACCATTATGTTCGAATACAATTAAGTATTACTTATGAGTAATATGTGAAAAGCTTGCTGTCTAAGCAAAAATCTAGTAATAACTTTAGTTTTCTCTAAGCGTTTTATATGTTATTAATGCTGTTTGAGCCAAAATCTGGTTGTAAATTTAGTCAGTAGATCATTCAAGGTACGTCTTTAGAATTAGAAAGTATGGTAAATAGATGAGCTGCCATCTCCATGTCCAAAATTTGAACACCATCAGACATTGGCATCTATCATACATAAGAAAAGTGGCGGGATGTTGCAATGAACAAACCCAACACCATTGAATCACTCCAACGGACAAAATTCTCACTATACGAACTTTCCCCTTATGTTATCATCAACTGGATTATTAAACAGAAGAAACAGTGAAACAAATTATAACCTTACAATTATATTTCCTACTAATTAAAACACCTAATACACAAATCAACAACATTCAAATAACCTAATACTTATTATAATTGGTACTTGGTACTTGAATTATTATCCTTAAAACTACACTTATAACAAACAATCTCAAATAAATATAGAAAAACAACCGCTTTCAAAAAAAGAAAAGAAAAAAATAACTATAATAGACCACAACCAAATATGTATAACAAATATATATGGACAAAGACATTCGTCCAAATAAGCCGAAAGTTTTTTGACTAACGGCACACTGCCACAACTGGATGGCACACGGTGACCATCCTCACTACACAAAGCACACTATTAATGTGCTTTTTTCTCACCTTCTATTGATGAATACATATGCTTTTGCATATAGCTTTCAAGTGAATAAATAATTTTTTATTTGCAAAAAAATAATTGTACCATCTTTTTTCTCATTGATAACTTTGAGGAATTATTACCGCAGTATTCAAGAATAAATTGGACCTATAGGCCAACTAAAAATACAAAAATAAAAGGGGAGTGGGATATTTGTTTGTCTTCTCTTCCACACTGGACTACTGGGATAATTATTAAGACCACAATTCAGGTTAGCTTATGCAGAGCTTCGATAATCTTAGAAAAAAGTATAAATTATGGTATGGTTAATTCTCCACGTCCAAAATTGGGGCTTATATATTATATTTGGTCTATGTTTTCTTTGTGTTTACCTATTCATTTTTATTTATTTTTCATTATTTTTATTCAGAGGTTTCTTTATTATTGTTTAAGTTTTTAATAATGTTAACATCTATTTTTAGGGGGTAAAATGCTCTCATAAAACTTCATATCGTTATTCTCTCTATGATAAGAATATTACAATAATCTTTAAATTTTATCTCTGCCCTGCTATGCTGTAAATTATATCTAATAATTTCTCGAAGGTTGGGAATATGACACATTATCGCCCACTTTTATAGCATTTATTTTAATTCATTACAATTACAAAATTTGGTATCTAGTTCCGAGAGTTTTCCAGGCTTTAGAAAAATGAATTACATTCCTCAGAAAAGAATTCATCATTTCCTTGCACTCAACTATTTCTTTGTCAGCCCAGTCGTGACCATTCCTCTCATAGGTTATTTATAAAATTTTGTTCTGGTATGGATTGGTTGTTGATGTATAGTTTCTAACTCTAGTTTTTCTAAATTGTTATCAGTCTACAAATGTGCATATATTTGTTTCGTCCATTGACATTATGGTCATTTCTAAAGATGCTATTTCACTATAGACGTTTTGCTCTTCAAATCATATTTTTATATTACATTTACTATTTAAATGAAAATTTATAATTACTTCTAGTGTTAGAGTGAATGTGTAACATATTTATTCGCTTTTAGATAACGTTGAATAGGACAGTTTCAATGAGGTAACATCATCGGCCTCACCAGCTGTGTCTTGAACTGCTAAATGTTTTGCATAAGTAGTAAAGATTTAAGAACCTCTTTACCTATATCATAAAACCTCTCTTTGGTTCCTTGGAGTCAAGTAGCTTTAGCCCAAATGAAATAACAAAATTGCAGTGGCGTCTTGCACTTTATAAGGATGGATCGGAATCCTAAAGGTTTGATAAATTATTTTGACATTGGCTTTAGCTCACGTTTTTCGGTTGTAATATATGTGACAAAGAGAACACTAATATTTAGAATGTTTACGTTTTATAGCCAGCAACAAGAGAATTCTTTTCCCTTAATGATATAAAAAGTTTCGTTTCAAATTCTGCTGCAAAGTTTTCATATCAGCCCGCTATTGACATTAGGTATTATTTACTTTCTTTTGTTAGATGGAGAAAACAATATATACTTTTTCTAGATAAATATATTTCCATTAGAAGAAGTAAACGCATAAACAATACTCGAAACCCTGGCTTTGAGCGCCTTTATCCTAGTTATAACATCTTTTGGGCATTCGAACTTTTTCCATTTTACACAAACATGTAGAACAGAGGAGTCAGCGGCAATGGGAAAAGACTTGAGAAGGAAAAGAACCAGGCGAAAAGAAAAAAAAAATTGTTTTAATCAACTTCAGGAAGCAACTGTACAGCTTTCATATATTCTATACACCTTAGAGTATGCCGCCCAAGGAGTCTTGAGCTCATGTCAGATAACACCGAGACAGCTTCCTACCAGAAACCGGGATAATCAAGAACCCTTTCAAGTTGTTTTTTATTCGTGAATGGGGGCAAGAAGCTATCTTTGCCTATCAAAATTGTGAAGTTCTATTGGAAGATGAGAGAGAGAGAGAGAGAGAGAGAGAGAGAGAGAGAGAGAGAGAGAGAGAGAGAGAGAGATGAAATGTTTATAATTACTGAACAAGAAAATAAATAGATCGTGGTACCAAAGTGTGAACAAAATTTATGATCCTATTCGTATGTATTTGACACGATAGAAAACTTTAGGTGATGCGGTGAGGGTTACGGACGCTTCACATATAACAAGGATTTTGAAATTCTTTCTAACACAAATTGAAGGTCATTCTTTATATCTCCATACGTAGCTCAGAATTGAGATAAATTTCATTTATCTTTGATAAATAGATAATTACCTGTAACAATAGTTGAGAATCTATTTCAATGATTTGCATAAAAGGA
>NC_090730.1:36163281-36178281 GCF_036898095.1 Palaemon carinicauda
GCTAATCAAGATGATCTGATATTTTTCCCACAAACTAAATTTGAGAGAGAGAGAGAGAGAGAGAGAGAGGAGAGAGAGAGAGAGAGAGAGGAGAGAGAGAGAGAGAGAGAGAGAGAGAGAGAGAGAGAGAGAGAGAGAGAGGAAATTAAGATTGATGAGAAAAACTATTGTTTCCTTCTTCTATTGTATCATTACAAAGACCTTTCATTATATCCTGATAAAATCATAAAGGTTTGAATCACAAACCACAAGAGAGAGGAAGTGTTGCTTTCTGATTCAAATGGATCGATAAAAATAAAAGATTATTTGACATTAATTGTTTCCACCCTAAAATGTTGATTATTTTTTTCCTATGTAACTCAAATGTAATAAATTCCATTTCCTGCGTCATATATCAACAAATATACCCAACAGAGGAAGGATATTATAAATGACTTATTCATGAAAGCATAAAGCATCGGGTATCACGAAAAGCTAAAAATATTCAATGTGCTTTGAATAAAATCTCTTTTATACTATATATTAAGTCGAATAGAGAACTGTTACTACAAAGAAATTCCATCGTCATGTAAAAATATTAATTTTCTGCACCAAATTACTAAAGAAAAAGTGGTAAAATTTAACTTTCTGTATAGAAATGAGACACGAGCATACTTCTCGTTAACTCAAAAACTATATTTCTCAATTGAGAACCATAGATTCCTATTTGACTGAAGCTACAACAGCCGTTAAAAAAGACAACCACTTTCTCTAATTCTCAAGAAAATTTTTTTATTGAATATAAAATCGGGTTCAGATTCATTTGCTACCGCCTGAAAACTATACTATACTGAGTCCGTTGATAATTTAGAAACATATTCTGCAATCAACGAACTTTTGGGTTTTCCCCGTTATGGGTTATCAAAATAAAAATTATGAGATTTGAAACTTTTCTACTAGTCCTCTGAAAGAAGTTTTGCTTGTTCCTTAATAATACGATTTCATTCCATATTCTGAACTCACCTCTCTCTCTCTCTCTCTCTCTCTCTCTCTCTCTCTCTCTCTCTCTCTCTCTCTCTCTCTCTCTCTCTCTCTCTCTCTCTCTCTATACTAGCAAACTATATTAAGCCAATAAATTATGTTGCTGTATGCGATTATCTTTTTGGCATGTATGAAACGAATCCTTGAAATCATTACTTATTTCTCAATTTTTTTCTTATTTGACATTCTACTAATATTTTCTAAATTTAAACATCTTTTAAATTCATACATCTTCCACTACTTATATTTTAAAAATGTATGAATCTTATGCTGTTTTAGCTAATGGGAAGAAACAAAAGCTATCATGTTCAGCATTAAATTTCTAATGCAGACTTCCTTACCATAATAGCAAATATGCCGAGAAACATTTTGTCCATATCTTTAAAATATTCCTTTTCTAATTTACTTACGGCCTTAGATTGACAATTGATTAAAAATCAAGTGTCTCTGCGTAACTGAAAGTCCATTTAAGGATAGGGATATTCATATACAACGCAGGAGCACCTTTGTAATTAGTTATAATAGCAAAAGTGATAAATATATGAGGGAACAGATTTGATAAAAGTTTCATATCATTTGCCTGACACAGGTATTGACCACTAGCCTTGCTCATGTAGGGAGAGAAGATTTACATATTTTGAAAATAATCTAGTCTTCATTAAACCTTTATTATTAGACACGCATTTTGATAATTCTCTCTCTCTCTCTCTCTCTCTCTCTCTCTCTCTCTCTCTCTCTCTCTCTCTCTCTCTCTCTCTCTCTCTCCTATCTTCAAATTCGTCCTTGTAAAAGGTTGTACTTAATAGCAGACTAGCATTGAATATTTCAATAATCTTCGTAACACACTATGTCGTGAGTTTTTATCAACTTTCGCCATTTTGAGACAACATAGTGAAAGCTTCCTGCAAACGAACGATAATAACAGCAGACGGAAGGAAGTCATTTCCTAATATTCGTGGCTGCCTTCATCCCACAATTTCCTTCTTATGTTCTAAAGATCGAAGTTGCCCTAAAAATAGTGCGACATAATTTTTTTTTTTATTTTCTTTAGTAATGATTTATGAACTCGAACTCGCGTAATCACGCTCGAGTGGTGATAATAATGTGAATACATTGGGCAGGTTTTTATTTTATATTTCTGTTACTTAACGATATGCTAATTGGACTTTATTTACTAATCTAATTAATGTAGCCTCTAGTTTTGGATCGATACTATTCTAACAGCCATACCAATTCAAACCTTTTTTGCTATCCAGTAAATATATTCTTATATGAGTGTCTGTGGTGTATAATAGTCATTGTTGATGATTCTAGTAACAACATGCAATATTGTTTTCCTATATCATCTCCTTTGTTAATAAGTAATGTTTTCTGATGTTTACCTAATTTAACATATTCACTATACAAAGTTTTCAAAACCCTTTGTGCTAAGCTTGAATATATCTCTCGCCAAATTATAGGAAAATATGTCGATTTTTGGACCCGAATTAGCTACGGGTGCATGTGACCTTAAGCCTTACATAATCATGATAAATTACTGTTTGTTTTTTTCGCTTTCTTTTTATTTAAAGCAATTTCCGATTTTCCTATCAGGTGTTCAACTATCTCCAGACTATTATTATTGAATGAATAAAAAAGAAATGAAGCAACATTTGTCGTGATGACAAAGATGGCAGCAAATGAAATCTTCCATATATAAAGTAACGTTTTTTCCCTTTTGAAGTATCATAAACTGGCTTCTACATAGTTTTCGTTCAAACAATCACTATTATCATGACTGCGTTATATAATTTAACTTTAATAGAACTAACTATAACTATACCTAAATTATAAAACTAAATGGTCTACTGCAAGTGACTTAACACTGTTAGTGTTAAGAACAAAAAGAGTTTTCCAGTTAAGCAATTCTTCCACATGCCAGGCACTTGACAGACAGGGGGCACCTGTATGAATACCGAATGGAGCCAACTATATCAATTCCGACCATTTATATTAGCCTGGTCTATAGGGTGTTCGTCCCACTTCGATCTACCCTTTCTATTATCCACACCAGTTATATTTAGGCATTGAATTACCCTTCCCAAGCTTCTTCTGTTACGTTTCAAGGTAATTGTGATGGTATAAAAAAAAATCTTCTTACAGAGAATATATTTAACGTAGACTAATGTAATCTAAAGTGAAAATTTTCTTAAAATGTAATATGTAGTAGAATAGATTCATTTATAATTGATTTTTGTTATATGTAAATTATAAGCACAATACACAACATATATATAATAAACTAATTTTAACCTTTTCAATCGGTACTTCAAATGCCTAGTAAAATTTAAAATGAAAAGTGGGCGAAGTCAAAACTTCATTGGGCTAATATTTCATGAGCATTTATGATGATATAATGCATACACAGATATTTCTCAATGGTGAAAAATTAAAGCTCCAAATGGCCAGTAAAGTGATGTTTTTTTTTTTTTATGCACATGCCAATCAAAATTTGCAAACGCGAGAGAAGAGTAGGAAGAGGAAGACAGATCTGTATCAGAATATCAAAACGAAGCAGAACTTCCTTTCAAATAATAAAAGCTTTTATTGCCACCAGATCAGAAACCTTATGCATTTACTGTGTATGCAATTACCTCTGAAAAAAAAAAATGAATAGCTCACCAAAGAAGTCATAATCCACACACAATATTTTCAATGTTGACCAACGTTTATCGGAACTAAAATGTCCTTACCTATAAAGAAATAAAAGCCAAGACCAGTCAAGAATCGACTTAAGCAGAAATGCAAACTTAAAGAGATATTCATAGATTTCTAATCATATTATTCAAATTTCCTGCATCAATCTATATCATTCTGTCTATTTATCCTATATATTTTGTTTAAAAATTACTTTGGTAAAAACTATTTTAGTAGGAAGAATTTAAAACTTTGACTAAACAACTAAAGACCTACACTGATGTGTGTATATATCCGGTCACTCGCTTGTGTTTATAGTCTTTCTATGCACGTGATCAAATAGAACACGATCGTGTGTTCGCGAGAGCGCATGCGTGTATGGGTTTCGGATATAAGCAAATGTAATTGAGTGGGATCAGCTACGATTATCACAAAGGAATTTTTCATCATATCAGAAAGAGTCCTTTCTGATATGATAAAATCAGAAATCTGGTCTTTGGTCTAAGGACTGACATCTGACTGATCACTGATTAATCAAGGACTCATTTGTGATTGAATAAGGAATTCTTGAATAACCTCCAAAACCCTCTGATCAAGGATTATAAACTGTCTGAAAGTGATTTGTGATTAATTAAACGTTTTCTTACAATAAAGCTCTTACTGTCTGTAACTAGGCTCCTTGAGATATTGAAAGGGCATACAGACATATATTGATTAAGATGAAAAAACAGCTATGAATTAAGCTTCGAAAAGTCTCAGCTCTTTTAAAATTGATTCGAAAAATATGTTTTGAAGTCACAAACAGGAATCTATTACTTTTTGCCAACATCTGGAGAACACTTTTCTAGAGGAATTACGACTAGGGACGAACTTGAAGCAAGATAAAAATAAATTAAAGGAACAGGATTACCAATGCGGTTACGAGAGAGAGAGAGAGAGAGAGAGAGAGAGAGAGAGAGAGAGAGAGAGAGAGAGAGAGAAACTTATAAAAACATAAATATGTATGAATAAATATAATAATTGAAATTTGCTGGTTCTATAATTAAAGGGACTGGGTACTGTGGAGTTCTGGAGAATGACGATCCAAAAGGAATGTAAAAGAAAAGAGAAAGAACGCAACACAATGCTAAGACAAACATTTGGTGATAAATAAAATAGAAGAGCTCAGAATTTAGAAAGATTTCGAAATACATAATCATCATTTTCAATTGCATTATAAACTGGGACTAAATAGTCCAACACTGTTGGAAGCGTCACTGCCTGGCACTCGCCAGACTGTGGTTTGATTCCCGCTCAAACTCGATAGTTTATTGGTGTCTGCATCCTCACCATCCTTGTGAGCTAAGGAAGAGAGGTTTGAGGAAGTTTATAGGTCTGCCTACTGAGTCATCAGCAACCATTGCCTGGCCTTCCTAGGTCATAGTTTGGATGGAGAGGGGGATTTATGCTGTCATGATATTTATGTATGTTCAGTTTTTAGGGTCCTATCCTGCTTGCTAGGGGAATGTCACTGTTGCTTGCATCTATCATTCATGAGCGGCCTTTAAAATCTTTACAATATGGCTCGGGAGGTCATTCAACGATAAGGTGCAACTAAGGAAAAGTCCTGCAGTTCATCTGAGAAATAACAGTTGGAAGATGTTGGACAGCAAAAAGAGAGAAAGGAACCGGGAACGCTGATCAATTTAAACGCTATAAGAAAATGTTGCCACAAATCTGAGTAACTGCTTACGGTGCTCCAGTTTTCATTAACAATTCCTGAGATATGCTTTGGGTTTAAACCTACATTCATTGAGTTTTAAGTCTTACTATCACAGCTTTAGGTGCAATAAATTCAATTTATTTTCTTTCAATTGCAGTTAAGAGAAATTTAATATCGATTATCAAAACATAAATGAATTAAAATTCCGCATATCATTATCATATTTATTATTAAAATTTGGTTTCAGCCAATGGAAAAAATAAAGGCACTAACTGATGCAGTCCTAGTAGTAAGCTATCATAGCCGGAAGCTGCAGTAAAGTGCTCCAGTAGTAGTAGTAGTAGTAGTAGTAGTAGTGTAATAATAATGCATACAGTATATCATCATCATCATCGTCATCGTTATCAGCTGTTACTAGTCCACTGCAGAACAGAGGACTCAGCCGCTTCTTTCTACACGCGTCTGTAAATGAACTGTCTATGCTAGTTTAAATTTCTTACTTCGTCAATACATCGGCTTCCCCTGCTTTATTTGCAATCTCTATATAACCATTCTGCTATTCTGCTATCATCTAGCACTCTCTTTATATGCCATGTCCATATCCGTTTCTTTTTCGTCTATGTTGTTAGAATATCCTCTACATTAGTTTGGTCCCGTATCTATGTTGCTCTTTATCTGTAAGTCTCTTAGTATTAATCCCATCATTATTGTTTCCATAGCTCTTTGAGTTGTAACTGTTGTAAGGCTTTAGTAAGGCAACAAGTTTCTGATGCAAAAGTTAATTCGGGTAGGACCATCCAATTACATACTTTTCTTTATAAAGAACATGTCATTATACTTTTTATGATTTGATTCCTGCTTCATCTATTCACATTTTCTATCGTCTTTTGCAATTCCTTCAATGATTCACACAGCAGAACTATGTCATCTGCAAATCTTTATAGCCTTATATAAAATAAAAAGAGTAGGATGGACATTAGGCAAAAAACACATGTCTACTTGGTATCACCTTCCCAGATGTTTACGTGCGTTGGGGTTCATAAAGGACGGAACAAAAGAAAACACAAAGAAATTTACCGCTTAATATTTTTGTTACGACTTCGGCCTTCCCAACATAAGATGGAAATGGCTGAAAGAAGGCAGCCACGAACACGAAGGAAATGACTTCCTTCCGCCATTATCATCCACCATCTTCGGAAAGCTTTTCCTATGTCGACACTTAAAATGGGAAAGTGCTAAATTTTCTTATTAAAAACTATGTTATGAAGCATATTGCATTTTCCCTTCCAAGGTTTTGCAATGTTGGAAGCTCGCACTCGGCCGAGGTTTGGGTTTGGAGAGAGAGAGAGAGAGAGAGAGAGAGAGAGAGAGAGACTAGATTTGCAGAACAAGTACAATTCTTGACATCCCAATTTCTGTACTTTAATAAATGGTATTTCTCTGTACATGTATGATTTTTAGCTCAATCTGAATTCAAGTTACTATTAAGAATATAATATACTTTAGATCTTTGTTGTGGCTTTTGGAGTTCAACCTTCCTACTTGAACAAAGCAATGCCTATTAAAACTAAAAAAAAAAAAAAAAAAAAAAAAACAATCTTTATAGCTAAATACAGAAAATTCATGCAAATAAAAGAAAATTTGCAAAAATACCTCAAACCTCAAGTTCATGGTGAAGGGGAATTCAAAAGACAATTAAAACGATAAACGAACAATTACTGACAATGTTTAAATTAAGATCAATTAAATCATTTTCAAATTCGAAATGGTAGGATATTTAATTTTATAAGCTGGGAAATTAGATAGAAAAGAAACAAATGGGGATATGCTAATCCAATGCATCTAACACAGTTCTAAGAAGCAAACTACGAAAAATAAAGCATCATCAATAATAACATACCCAATGGCGGTACTACTAGAAAGGAGCACATCGTTAAGTCAGGCTCTAAAGGTCAGTGCGTACCGTATAATTTCTGAGCCAAGCTTGAATAAATATAAACACGGTGACCCCTTTCAGAGTGACGGCAGGTTATGATTCTAGAGACGATATCGACTGGCAAAAGCTCAGTGAGAAGGTCACCTACATATTTTTAGTCATCTGATCTAGCGATGCCACAAATGTATAGAGACGCAATGTTTATGTTTATGTTTATATATATATATATATATATATATATATATATATATATATATATATATATATATATATATATATATATATATATATATATAATATGTATAAATGTATACATATATATATATATATATATATATATATATATATACATATATATATATATATATATATATATACATATATATATATATATATATATATATATATATATATATATATATATATATATATATATATATATATATATATATATATATTCATTATGGTTACCATCAATCTCTATAAAACTGGATAAAAGACCAGTCTATAAAGATGTGCCATTTACAGCAAAATGTTAATGTTTGAAATAAAAGAAAAAAAAATAGGAGGCAATCATATGGTAATGAAACTACACCGATACATTTCTAGCACAAAGATAATGAACTTCATTAATTGAAAGCATTTTTTATGCAACAACTGCTAAAACAGAAAACCGGGAGAAGTTTTGTTTTTGACAGAAAAAGTTTCCTTGTTATTGGGGTTCCCAACCGCAGGTGAACACGTGTCAGCTTCTGTAAGAAAGTCTCCAGAGAAATAGGACTCGGAAATGAGTGGATTCTGTTAGGACTGTTATGACTATTATAGTCAAAGAAGAATCGATGCTCCTTTGAGAGACTTCATTTGTGGTTAAGGAGAAAAGCAAAATCCAAATTTATGTGAGAAAGTTTTATAACTCAATGATTTCCGACGAACAATTCTTTTAACAAAATACTGTTTACAGTAAATTGCTTTTATATGCAATTCATTTGTGTAAAACTATTTCCTGGTGGTTTATAGCAGTATGTAACGTAAAAACAACAATTAATAATCTTAATGCAGACCTTATTTCTTAAATGTAGTGAATCGCTAACGAACAAATGAGGTTCAAAGCAATTGAGAAAAGAACTAATTGAGTTACAAAACTTCTGTAGAGTTAATGTTTTAGTTAAACTGAAAACAACCATTCACCTTACATGTAACTTTAAATGTAAAACGCTTAGATTTCACCACATTGAAATTGTATCTTTATTCCACTAGAAGTTAATATGATATAAAACTTGAATAGCATTAAGAAGACCTTCTTCTTATATAAATCTAAAAATGCCACTGGTATTGGCAAGGATGAACCTGCCATCTTTACCACGAGCCTCAAACAGATATTTATTCCTCTCAGTGCTATAATTGAGGCATTCAGTCAACAAATGCCTCACTGTCATGGGTATCAAACAGTCGTCGCAATATGGTTGGTGTTGGCCAGCCAGCAGAAACTCGTGTGTCCTCCGAGTGCTGACCAATGCGGAGACGACAAAGAGTAGTCTCCCATTTTCGGGCATCCCATTATACCTCCAAGGTGATTTACCAATCGCAATTTCTCTCATCGTATTTTCGCTCAAACTATCCCAATGCTGTTGCCAATTATTATAAATAGAATTCTTAATTGCTGGTAAAAAAAAAAATCATTACATAGAATGGGAGACCTCCTTGATAGCAACTCGGCCGCAGCACTCTTTGCCAGTGAATCTGCCTCTTCATTTCCAGACACACCTACGTGTGCCGGAACCCAGCAAAATTGAACTAATACCTTTTAGGCCAATAATTAGAAGCCACTCTAAAATCTTTAAAACTAAAGGGTTATTAGAATTAAAACCTTTTAAAGCTTGAAGGACTCTTCTTGAATCACTATAAATAGTAAAATAACCCTCCAATTTAACGCCATTTTCTCAATAGGGGTTAGTATGCCCTATAATTTTGCAGTAAATATGGAAGATATTGGATGAAGTGCCCCTCTACAGTTAAAACAACTACTAAATACTCCAAATCCAAAGCCAGCATCGGATTTGGAGCCATGAGTTTATATAAAAGTTGATTCCTTATGTTCTTCAATGTGTTCCATAAAAAGAGACTTAACTTCTAATTCAGTCATGTTTTTTTTTAACACCAATAAAATATTTACAAAAAGATATCTCTGGTAATTTCCAAGGAGGGGTTGATGGTATCTTGAATGGAAGTACCTTACCTCTAATTTTATCAACACTGTTTAATAATATGTTTTACTCGAAAGCCATAAGGTTGAGGAGATTTTGGGTGCAACTCAAAGTATGTTGAGTTTCTTACAAGGCTTGCAGTCTGAAAACCTAAAGAGTTGGGGAGTCTTTGTAACCTAAACCAATAACGAATAATGGAATATATGCGGTAATGTTCTATAGGTAACTCTCCAGCATGAACAAAGAGACTTGGGATAGGTAAGGTTCTAAACGCTTCTGTGGACAATTTTATACCAGCATGATGTATTGAATCTAATGTCTTTAATCAGCTTGGGGTGGCTGAGGAGTATATTTCACGCCCATAAATAATTTTGGAAAAAATTAAGGCCTTGTATAACTTTAAAATAGTTTTATGGTCTTCCCCCCATGATGTGTGGGACAATACTTTTAAAAGATTCAGAGCCTCAAGACATTTAGCTTTTAACGCCTTCAAGTGTGGAACCCATGTCAACCTACAATCGAAAATCAATCCTAAAAATTTAGCTTCACTTACACATGGGATCCGTTGACCTCTCATGTATATATCCGGGTCTGGATGTAATCCCTGGATACGACAGAAATGTACAATAGTAGTTTTGCTTGTTAAAAACTTAAACCCATTCATATCAGCCCACTGAATAATTTTGTCCATTGCAAGTTGTAGTTTTCTCCCAACCATTGCCATTCTAGCTCCAGCATATGATATGGGGAGATCTACAAATAGTGTTGAGAGAATGTCCCGGGGAATGCCTAAGGATATCCTATTAATTGCTAGTGCAAACAGGGTTACACTCAGCACACTACCCTGAGGAACTCCCTCCTACTGAAATTTACTCTATGACAGAACTTTCCCCCACTCCCACTTGAAAAACTCTATGTGAAAGAAATGATTGGATAAACAGTGGTAGCTTTCCTCTTAATTCCATTTCATGAATGGTTTCAAGTATACCATAACTCCATGTGGAATCATATGCCTTTTCAAGGTCAAAAAAGACTCTCACATGGTGCCGTTTGGAAGCAAAGGCTTCGTAAGTAGAAGACTCAAGTCATATCAACACATCAGTTGTCGAGTGCATTTTTCTGAATCCACATTAAATGGGTGATAAATACCCTTCTTTTCAAAGTACCTCATCAACCTTGCATTGACCATCTTCTCCATGATTTTACATAAACAAGATGTCAATGCAATAGGACGATAGTTTGCTGCTAAAAACTTGTCCTTACCGGGTTTTAAAAAGGCTAAAATAAGGGCTAGTTCCCAAACACTTAGATTACTATGATCATGCCATATTCTATTAATAATGCTTAAAATAAATAAATTTGTAAAAAATGTACATGTTTAATCATTGCATATGGAATTCCATCGGGTCCCGGGGCTGTATCGTTGCAATGAGCAAGTGTGGAATCAAATTCTCTTTCGGTAAAAGGAGAATTATATGACTCTTCCCTTCCTGTTGCAGAATTTAAAATCTACTTTTCTTTAATGCTCCTATATTAGCGACCAGGAGCTCCTTCACACTTGCTGGATACATTTGAAAAATGATCAGCCAGGGCATTGCTAACATCATTTGCTTCAGTTACATACTGACCATTCACCTTCAACACTGGTGGTGGGTTGTGGGTGAATTTGCCAGCTATCTTTTTTACTTTTCTATTGTTAATGGAGGAAACAAAAGATATCCATGACTGGCCCCTTGCTTCTTTCATGGCACGACGGAACTGTGGTCCACATTTCTTGTATACAATTAAATTCTCCTCAGTTCGGCGTCTACGCAATCATGTTAGAGATCTTCTTGTAGCTCTGTGCAGGGCAGTTAGTTCTGAAGACCACCAGGGGACTCGTCGTCATTTGAATAACCCTGTTGTTTTGGGAATTCAATTGACTCCTGCTGTATGGAGAGTTCCATTCAGTAAGTCTATGGCATCATCAATATTTTCAACCTGTCCTGCATCTCCCTCAATTTCACTTAGTTCACAAAATTTATCCCAGTCCGCCTTGTCAAGATTCCATCGTGGCGATTTCTGTAAAGGTGGACCATTGTTGGTGTTTATAATGATTGGTGCATGATCACTAGTATGGCAATCATATAATGTCCTCCAATCAAAATCGAGAAGGCAATTAGAGCTTATGATTGATATGTCAATACATGACAAAGTACCTGTCTGGACATGAAAGTGTGTGAACTCTCCTGTATTAAGCAATACAGAAACTTACGGTCTATTAAATTTCTTATTCCTGATCTAGATATTAATCTCTGGCACCGTCGTTCAATTAGTTCATTATGCATGTTGCATAAGATTTTTCACTACTCTGACCATCCTTTACATTCAGATCTCCCTGGACAATTCTATCCTGTTCGTAATACTAGGCAGGCAGTTAATTCTAATAGCCAGGCCTTCTCCATCACGAGGCTCAATACTACGCAGTACTCTAGAAGTTTTATTCCAGCTGTGACCAAGTTGTGGAATGATCTTCCTAATCGGGTGGTTGAATCAGTAGAACTTCAAAAGTTCAAAGTTGGAGCAAATACTTTTTTGTTGACCAGGCGGACATAGTCTTTTTATAGTTTGTTTATGACATATTTGTTTTTGATGTTGTTGATAGTTTATTATATGACATGTCTGTTTTGACGTTGTTTCTTATTTTAGAATGATTTATTGTTAATTTATTCTCTTCATTTATTTATTTCCTTATTTCCTTTCCTCACTGGGCTATTTTTCCCTGTTGGAGCCCCTGGGCTTATAGCATCCTGCTTTTCCAACTAGGGTTGTATCTTGGATAGTAATAATAATAATAATAATAATAATATCTTCAATTCCCACAATTGATGATAGGATATTTCCCCTCGTGTTTGCTAAAACATCACCCCACAAAGGATGTCTACCATTCAAATCTCCAAGTAAAGGAAAAGGTTGAGGGAGTTGTTGAATCATCTCTACTAAGTTATCATACAAAATGTTACCATTTGGAGGCAAGTACAGAGAAATAATTGTATATTTTCTTCCTATATCAATCTGTACAACCACTGCCTGCAGAGGTGTATGAATAGATAAGGGTATTTGGGAAACATCTAGACGACCGTATATGAGACTTCCACCGTGGCTCCCTACTCGGTGATCATACGATGGCCTATAGTTAATATATTCGCGAGGACAAGGGGTATTAGCATCAAGCTTGCTCTCCTATAAACAAATAATAATTGGGGAATGCTCGTGAATTAAGAGCTTAAGTTCTTCATATATGGCCCTTAAACTCTGACAATTCCATTGCAAACTAGAAGAAAAAACTATTTTTTATTTTGTGGAAGAACTTTTGATGAAGTGTTCCCATTAGCAATTTTTGATTTAACACTACTTCCCGGTGGTTTTATTTGAGAGGATCTTGATAAATTGGGTTTTGTGTTTGTTATTTTCTTTTTGTCCTTTCTATGTAATTGCTGAGGGGGATGGTGGACCTGAACTTGAATTTCTGATTTATTTAAATTGTCTTCTGGTTGATCAGTAACATCAACAACCAAAACCTCATATTTATTTGATGTCATAACTAATATTTCTTATGGAAGGGGGTGAGAGAGATGGAAGTCTCTCTTTTTCCGATTGATAGGTATTGAGCCACCAGGTTTTTGTACCTTCCCCACTACGGGTGCACCTGGCAACTTGGTTTCAAATGGAATCTCCATTAAATCAGGCAAGGACGTGGCCTGGGAGAAGTTAGTACTATCTTTTGTAATGGGGGATAGAGGTTGGATAGTGGTGGGCAATGTCTTTTTTGTTGATATACGATGGTAAATCTTTAGGAGGGGATATTTTTGTCTTATTATGCAGCACTTTATCAGTAGATGGTGAATTTCTTTTTCGAGAACTACCTACAGTAGTAGGTGGGTTAGATGATTCCCGAAGAATTTTTTCTCCTGTTTTCAATGCATTTGCATAGGTAGTAGATTTATTTAATAATCTCTTGGCATGCCCTACGCTTACATGTTCAGTAGTTGATTTATTGAGGGCAGCTTCTTCTGACTTATGAAACTGGCAGCTCCTATCATTATATTTATGATTTGAGTTCCAGTTTAAGCACCTTGCCTCAAGTGTACATTCTCCATGGTAAAGACTGGAGCGAGTATTACAAATTTTATCATTCTTGCAAACTTTGGAAGGATGCCCAAATTTAAAGAATTAAAACATTGCAGTGGATTCTGCTTAAAGTGCCGAACTCTAATCCTTTCATTTTCTATGTCTATGTGGAAAGGTACATCAGCATCCTGGAAAGTAAGGATAATCATTGATGTTCCAGGTACTTTATGTATTTTCCACACTGATAGTGGACACATGGACAATATCTCCTCTTCCAAAATTCATATATATCCCTATTGAAAACTACTCCCCTTCCATAGCTAGAGTTTAGATGGGGTTTCATGTCCAATTTCATATCATCATTTACTGTCTTTAAATTGGACAATATAACAGACTGTGTGTATGACTTGGCCTTTATCAAGTAACTTTTCTAACCGAATCGAGATATATCTCCAGGTGCTATCGTTCCTACTTTCCTCTGAATAAATTTGCAGATCTTGAAATAATTTTCTGTACCTACTGTAGATTGGGCAAGAAGCCACATTGGTGGTTTTGGCTTTCTTTGGGATGGCATGTCTATTTCTGTCTTTATCAATCCAGTCTGCTGGTCTGTAGATATCCAGATCTTTAAGTACCCCATCACACAGAGAACCCTTAATACTCATATTACCTATTTTAATATTAACAATATTACGGCTTGCATTGAATGCTTCCTCATGACAATTAAATGATAACCGAGAATCTCATTTATCATCGTGACGTTTCATTCTAATTTATTTTATTAACCCGTAGCATTCAAATATTTCAAATACCACATCATAATTAGCTTCTAATAGGATTTGGGTAACGTGCAGGATTTTCAATTTCCCTGTGTTGCCCAAATTACCCCTTTTTCGAATGTTCGAAGAATAGTCCTTTTTAGTTCCTGAATCATCAACAGAATTTTCTTTAAATGAATTGCCAGAGGTCGTCAACAGTTCCGGGGGCGAGTCAGCATATCCAGGGGGGGGGGGGGGAGGGGGTTGAGGGTCGTTGTCCCAAAAATCCATGAGAAAAAAGAAAACAAAAATTTGATATTTGAAACTGTTTGATTGACCCACTTGACAACATTAAGGCATCACATGTTGGGAAGGAAATTTGCACTCTCCACTACTGGCACAACGAGAGTATACTTCCCAGATTGTCCACTCCATACCCAACACGAAGGATAGCACCAAAACTTATATACTGTAGAGGCACAGGTGTAAGCTGAAACCACCCGTTAGGACTGAGACCAATAAACTATGGAATCATCCTCCCCATATCTGTAATGATGGGCTTCCGGCCAAAAACCGAGATTCCTACCCAAGCAT
>NC_090730.1:36185781-36208281 GCF_036898095.1 Palaemon carinicauda
AACTGAGAATTCCATTCACCGAAGGAAATTTCCGAAGGAAACTTTTTACGATGGTCGTAAGAGGAATGATTAGAAAAAAAAAAGTCGTCGAAAATTTCTGTCGTGGCCCAATGAAATTCGGCCGTATTTTCAAGAATGCATTTCAGCGAATCAAATATTTCCGGACAGACTCAAAATCAAAAGACGATTTTCCATTTTTCATACAACTTTGGAGGTGGTTTCTGGTCACCAAAAATTTAAGGAGAGAACTCCCCGAACATTTTCATTTCGACTTTCATTAGAGTTGGTTAGCCTTGCTCTAAATTTCTTACTCTTAATTTTATTACTGTTATTTTTCTGTTCATCTATTTTTCTCATTACTTTAGATATATAAATAAACCAAACTTTTAATTTTACATAAAAAGAGAAATATGCTCAAGAAAATTTACATAATTATGAAAAGGAAATACATATATTACTCTTTATTGGAACTACATCGTTTTCTGGGTAGTCTATTTAAGTAATTCACATATGACTTCTTATTAGAAGTCATAAGATCAAAGTGATTTAAGACATTACGTAGAAGCCTTATAAGCAGAGGGGTCTGATCTGTCCATGCCTTTCTTGGCGTATTTTACTATTTCCCATTCCTAGATTCGATCTTACCGAAGTTAAAGACAAAATATCTGGAATATCTTTCTAGCAGATGACACATTCAGAATAGAGCAATCTTTTAGGAAATAATACTTGATATCGAAGGAAATCCTTATTAGATTCATTAATGATAATCACTATAGTTTTAAAACTTTTCCCGTATGTACTTCTCACCTAACGGATGATAGTTATAATTATACACTCAAATCCTTTAAGATGCTGGAGAATATCGTCAAAAACCAAAGTTTACTTTCATTAAGAACGTGTGCGCGAGTGTGCGTGTGCGTGTTAAATCTGTAAAAACATTTCCTCCCTTTCAAAAAAAAAAAAAAAAATTGAAAATCGGCAACAACTCTACCTTGTTTTAACATGGTCGATTTATTTGAATTATGATAAACAGATTTTATATCTTACTTCACATAGTAAGAGAATTAAAAGAATCTCAATAAGCTTCGATAATGTCGGCTGATGATATTTTCCATCAGTTTTGTTTAAAATAAAATGATGTAACAGCATTAATTTGCTTAAATAGATACACGCAGTTTATCCAGTCTTGTGACATAAGAAAACTAGGAGTGGATGGAATTTTGGAATTTATTGAAAGAGGACAACTTCGGTGGTTTCGACATGTCAAAAGAATGGAAGAAGAATGATATCCAGGAAAATTGTTGGAATGGAGACTCCACGGTAGAAGTCCAGCTGGTAGGTCGAAGATAAGGAGGATGGAAAAGTGAGAGAGGAGTGAGAAGGAAATGTGTGAATTCAAAAGAGATTGAAGAAGAGAAGCTATGTGAAGAATATAAGAAATGGAGACAGTTTCTGAAGCAGGACGATTGACAGGATTGAAAAGACTACATGCCGTCTGGTGAGAAGGGTGAAAAAGAGAGATGCAAGAATAATAAGAGCTATAAACTCGGATATGAAAAAAAAAAATACTATGAGGAAAACTGGACAGCTCCCAGCTTCGTGTAAAGTACACTGAAATGTTACATGATGTCATGTGCTGATTAAATTTCAAAATCTCAAATTTGCTTAATACTCGATACCATATTATTTTTTTATATCTTTTTTATATATTTTTAGCTGCTTTAAATTTTAGTCTTCTAGAAGCGTTTTAAAGGTTATACTGTAGATGATGTCTGAGGAAAGGTCTGGGTCTAATTTTAGTCTTCTGGAATGATAAAGAAACAGGTGGTACCAACTACATCCTGATGGGTCTGTGAAATTAACATCAGAAATCTTTTAATCTTATTTACTATATATTAAATGGAATGAATTAACTAGAAAAATGAGATGTGAAATCTCCACTACGAGTAAGCTAGCAAAGGAAAGCCAGTATTTTCTTCCAAGATTCTTCTAGAAGAGTCTCATATAACTCTTATAAAACTGCTGTGGATGGGAGGCTCCATGGAAATTGCACTACGACATTTATTGTATTACCTTCTACTGCCACCTGCTGCGGCCATTCATGCCGATGCTGGAAATTGCCCGAGATATACCACAGGGACCAAATGGGGTCACGAAGGTTAAATAAATACACAATCAAGTGGCCAAATCAAATGAAATCATATGTAAATAAATGTATAAATTACTAATTATGTATGAACAGGTTGACATAAGTCTTTTTATAGTTTATATATAAAATATGTGTTTTAATGTTGTTAATGTTTTTAAAATATTTCATTTTAATTGTTCCGTCTTATTTCGTATATTTATTTCCTTATTTTCTTTTTTTAACGGGCTATTTTTTCCTATTGGGGCTCTTGGGCCTTTAGCATCTTGCTTTTCCAACTAATATGAGATTCAGGGCCTCTGTAACACGGTTTTTTGGACTTTGCTCCTTATCAAAGCATCGGATGTAGCTGAAAGTTGACATATGTATATATTACAACCACACACAAATTTTGTCAGCATTATCAATAACCTAAACCCGATAGTTTTAATTTTCATAGAGTAAAAATGATCGCGCCGACGCCATGGCCAGTGATAACGAGCCAAGAGTCGAAAACATTCATTACGTAAGCAATGTAAACACCTTTTGACAAAATTTTGCCCCGCCCATCCACCAGACACCCATTCACCTTGTTCTATCTGCTCTGAAACCCATATCAGTCAAGAATGGCTAACAGGATTTGGAATTGCCCCAGTGGATGCAAAACTGCATTTGTCTTACGACTTGCAACTTTATACAGTCAAGAGAAAGCCCGTGGCCATATTTACTATAGCCTGAATAGGTAATTTTTCAAGTTTCTAGTGTAAATCTAATGTTTATGGTCTGATTTGTATTTAGCGTAACATGATTATAATACTTGTAATGTCATTCAGGCTTTTGAACATTTCCATTAACTATTCACTATGCCACCAAGAGAGAGAAAAAGAGAGAGAGAAAGAGAGAGATTGTATGTAAATAGTCTTTATATAACTATTTTTGTTAAAATAAGAATTATGTGCTAAACTCTCCATCAGACCAACGGATCATCCGATATCATTTTTTTTCTTCTTCTTAGGCCGTACGACCGTGTTGGCTATGTTTTGGGCATGACTGCATTTTGTAAATAAATCAGGAATAGTTTTAGGAGTTTTATTTGTACATCTAAGGGGAATTTATAGAAGTAAAGTGAACATAATTCATTTATCCTTTAAAATAATTACTACATGTAGAAAAACAAGTAGTAAAGATGATAATGCAATGAAGGAATGATACCATACTTTATCTTTAGCTTCAACATCGGCAATAACATACCCAGTTGCCATAATTTGTCAGCTTAATGAAATAACCTATCATCTAATGTTAAACTTAATTTCTGAGGAGGCCATGCCTTATTGCACAGTGAAAAAACATGACCAAGACTTTATGAATGGCGGAACGATACATAAATGTGGGTGGGGTATCTGTGCTAGCGTAGTAATACTACTGTAGCAGTAGTGCTGCAACAGTAGTACACATGAATTAAACGTTTAGGCCAACTGCTGGGATCCTTGAGGATCACTTAGCACTTCTAAAAACTACTCAAGAAATGAGTTTTTATAGCCAGAATTAAAATTTTCTGATCCAACAATGCCAATGATAGCCTTCAGTGTTATCCTGAATTATAACCAGGCCAAAGTGGGTGGAGCCTCATGAAGTCATCATTCTGACGATAATTATTGGTGAAGGTTTAAAGCCAACATACGGTACCGGCTATTTTTTTTTTCTTTACAGTAAATAGGTTGGTAGATAGACAATAAATAAAAATTGCTTGACATTGGATATAGCAGTTATCAAATCAAGCTTGTCTACTACGTTTTTGAAAATTACCAACTATTCCCTACACCTTGTCAATCTGATTGTGACCTATAAAGTAGACTGTAATTTCTTAGCTTAGGAAACTTATTTTGGGAGTTAGACTGATATTCGAAGTGTTTTTGTATCTATTAACATATTTTGTTGGTTTGTCCATTATGACAATTATCAGTGGAGAGGTTTCAGAGTTCATAAAGGTGTACTGCTTTGCTTTTATTTAAACTTTTGTGTCATTGTTGGCAGAGGTATAGCCTTCGTTACGTATAGCCAATCATCGATCGAGAAAGAGGGAAGAAATGCTGTCATAAGTTACGTAACGAGTGCGTTCGAAACCTTTTCTCTGAGCAAGTTGGCCCGTTTTCAAAAAACGTCACTTTTACATTATAAGTACCAAATTTATTCAACCTACGTAATGCAGAATATAGTCAAAATTTATGTGTAGATATAATGTTCATTCTGAAGAAGCGTTATATTTATGAAATTCATAGATAAAAAATTATTGCGAAAAAACCGTGTTACAGAGTCCCTGAATCTCATAGTAGGTTTGTAGCTTAGGTAATAATAATAATAATAATAATAATAATAATAATGATGATGATGATGATGATGATGATGATGATGATGATGATGATGATGATGATGATGATGATGATATTAATGATAAAGGTGAGCTCTTATACAAACAAATACAAAGCAGTAAATAAACAAACAGGCAATTTAACAGTCAAATGAACAAAACTTGGGCAAGTTTTTCCTTGATAAATAAAAAGCTTTTCCCTTCAGTTAATTTACCAGCATATGTTTGTTTAGCGCAATTGTTATGCAACAAATAATAAAGTCAAGGCAAGATGAAATATCGATTGCAGTTGGATTTCTTCGATGACTTATCGCAGGGTTGATTCGTTGAATGAGCATAATATGCCTGGCTGTCTGAACCAAATATAGTACCACCCGAGTTTCCTAGTGTCCGATGTTGTTCGAATAATGATAAAACTCGTTTACCTATGCCCCGTTCTCGTGTTTATAATAAATGAATACATAAATGAATTGATAAATAAATAAATAAATTGATTGATTAATAAGTGAATGAATTAATTATTCAATTAATCAATTAATAGATATATTAATATATTATCTACCTTTTCAAAAGTCATATTTCTTATATGACGAAGGAAATCGAAGATTTAATCCAGAATAAATATTAAATGTTTCGTGCAAAAATATTGACCTTACAATTATTTTCATTGATGGCTACAATATAGTTAAAAACTCTTGCATAAATGATCAGAAAATATAAAGTATATTTATAACAAAATTAGAGTTCATCCCAAGTTTTATACATCTGCAATTTTAATCATTAACTGTTAAATCCAATATTCTTATACATAATTTATTGCAAAATCTTTTGAAACGATACTAATTGTCTTATACTTTTGGTGAAAACATTTTGAATAGTCTGTCAGACTTTATGCATTAATGTTTCTAGCAATGAATGGTAATATTTTATTACTAATATTACAAGACGTCTGTCTGTCTTTCAGTCTCATTCTGCTTTCAATAATGAATTAACCGGATTCCATAGCATAATTTGGAAATCTCTCTCTCTCTCTCTCTCGCTCACTATATAGCACATCACCTCTCTCTCTCTCTCTCTCTCTCTCTCTCTCTCTCTCTCTCTCTCTCTCTCTCTCTCTCTCTCTCTCTCGCTCTCTCTCTCTATCTCTCTCTCACATAACACTGACACTATGTAGCATCACCCCTCTCTCTCTCTCTCTCTCTCTCTCTCTCTCTCTCTCTCTCTCTCTCTCTCTCTCTCCCTTCGTTCCTTGCTCCTATCTCTCCTTTCCTTCGTTCTTCGACTCGACTTTCCAGACAAAAACTAAAGTATTAGATCACCATTAAACCACCAATACGCTTGGCTCACCGGCATACATTCCAAGCCTTGTCCATCCTTAGATGGCTGTTAGACTTCACTTCTCCATTTTTTTCCTAATAGAAAGACAAATATATATATATATATATATATATATATATATATATATATATATCACATAACCTTTAAAATGTATTGTTTTAAACGACTGGGTGAGATACAATTAATTAGCATAAATTACTGTGGCCATATCAATCCTCTGATATGTTCTCATTCTTTTTTTTCATGGAACATTCATATGAAGTTGAATGTCACTGATCGACATAATACGCTATTGATGTGTTGGGTTAACAGACAATGGAGCGTAATGTAACAATAAAACTTCTTCGTTTATCATATTCCTCTTTTCACGAAATGTAATTCTTACAAAAATAAAATTGATTGAATAGTGAGAATTTCTGCCTGAACTGATATAAAACTTAGGGAAATATAAAGGGTAACAATAGTAGTCACATTTTTTCTGTTTTAATAGAAAAAAAAATGAACAGTAAAGTAAACATTTGACCCATTGTAATAACATGTTTGACAAATAATATATAACTAGAGAATTGCAAATAGACTTGTGATAGAAGTAAATAGAAAATCTTTTTAGAAGTTATTTACAAATATTAAAAAAGAAAAGCCGATAAAATAAAAAGTAATAAGAGACATTACTAAGAAGAGATGTTAACTCTCCAATAGTCATTTCGTTTCCAACCAAGGCGGAGGTAAACAAAATAAGATCGAATTAAAGATAAAGAAATTATTAAAAAAATAAATAAATAAGGAAAGGGAAATTAGCTAACACCCGAATCTCTTGATCCCTAATTTAAATGGAGGTTTGTCCTTACTTAATGAGAGGGATTCACCAAGTCATTGAATATCCTTTAACCGGTTCGCCTCTCTATCTAGACTTAAGATTTTTCTTTTGTCTTTTTATTATTAAAGGCTAGCTCATTATACCAAAAGCTATGAAATTAGACACTCGATGTTTCCGTTTAAATAACTGTCATTAAATCTTGATCAATTGTCTTTCATTAAATACTTATAAGACCTAGAAAAATAAAAATTTTCCTGATAATCTTCATTTGATAGTTATTGGGTAAAGCATGTTTGGCAAACCCCAGTTTTTGTCAGTCTTATAGCGAATAACAACTTAAGTGGAACTACCAGAATTGTAAGAGAGAGAGAGAGAGAGAGAGAGAGAGAGAGAGAGAGAGAGAGAGAGAGAGAGAGAGAGAGAGAGAGAGTTAGTGTTATCGGAATATTGCTCATTACAGATACAAGGGCCAGAGAATTATATCAGTAAGAAAGCAATTTTAACATTAAGCCAACACTGTTGTTTTTTTTTCAACTAAGGGTAAATCCTGATTTCTTTATATTATTTTATGACCAAAAACACCTTATTTCACAAGTCCGAGGCCCATCTGCTGATAAACTTAAACCCTTTTTTATCGTGCATCTCGTTCCTTAATCATCATAAAACGAGTGAATCATTTCCTTTGATTTTGCCCCACCACGTCACTTTAGCACATCACAAGTCCAAAGTCGGAGGAAGAAATAACAGACTTCAGAATGAAACTAATGACTTTAAGACTTAAACCCTGTGTCTACGTCCTTCAATCAATTTCCCTGTCTTGCAGTCCGTCGTAAACGCCAGGTACGTCAATCATGCATTGGGGGTGAATTTACCATTTATCAGATTTTCTTGCAATTTCTCTTCGTGGTAAATCCCTGCCAAGCACACTCCTTTAGTTTTCACATTAACTTTTCCTCAATGCTTATATTGTTTACGTGTCTAAATACATTTTTTACACCGATATCCAACCCTTTTTATTTTTTTATTTTTTTTTTCGGTAACATTTCATTACATAAAATTAGAAACTATCCCTCCTTATCTAAGCTATTGAGACGTGTAATAATACTATTGGTATTATAAAAAAAAGTAATTTAATCTTGGTTTTCTTTTTCTTTTTCGGTTTCGTCTTAATTAATAATATTTTCTTCATCCTTACTGTCTTCCTAATTATTTCTAACTCCTTTAATCATACAGTAAAACCTAAATATGATACCTAGAACACATGTGATGAGCCACTGAATGGCTAAGGAGTTACCAATGGGAACTTATGAAAGGCGCCACATAGACTTCCGATACCAAAATTAGCTTATCGTAAGAAAAGCTGCTCCCAGATCAGGAGAGATTATCTTAGATGAAGTGAAGGACGCTCTAATAATTCATAATCGTCCTAAAAGGTTTTTCACAACTTCCGATCCAATAATGCCCTGGATGTTTATAATTTTCGTTGTCTTGAGACTGCTGATTTGGTTATGCAAAGTTAATTTCATATTTAACGACACAGGACACCAGTTGTAGATGGGTTGTTTGTTGTAATATTATAATCATCTTAAGACTTTTATTTAATTACTGTGTGCTGTGAGGTACAGTCACTCATAAAAGTTGGTAGATATCCTGGAGTTTGAGATATTTCCACTTTACATCTTTCTGGACGACAGGTGTCTGGGAGCGCAAAACCGGTCAAATATTCAACTACCTATTTGACTGGTTCCCTCCTAACAGCCACCTGTTGTCCAGAAAGGGGTGAAATGGAAATCTCTAAAATACCCAGACATCCACGAACTTATAGGAGTGACTATACAATATTAAGGGTGAAAATAATTTAAATGCTCTTATCGGAGCCAAGTGCACATATACCAAAGCTATTTAACATTTATAAGGCATCATTGCTTTTATGGTTTTGAATTTAATATCCATTTATTCTTCATCTATAATAAACGATATCGGCGTCAATGACCTTTCCTGTTTGGGTAGCTTCTCTCTTGACATCTCACAGGAAGTGAAGGTCATCACTCTTTTCAGTTAACTGAAACTGATTCCCATTGTTTGATTTATAGATTTTATCCACCGTCAATAATATTCAGTCATGTAATTCACTTCCATCTTTGCTTCGTCAAATAATTCTCTATTCGATTTAAATTAGATATAAAACTTGGGATGATATTCTACATGCTCTTTTCTTATGTGTGATATTATGAAAGATTTTTGTTAAGATTGTGAGATTAAGTTATAATTATTTATCAAGTTAACATTTAACGCTATTAGAGTTCTCTTGCTTGACAGTACACTATGGCACACTATTATGTTTCCTTTCCTCAATGGGTCATTATCCCTCTTGAAGCCCTTGGTCTTATAACTTAATGCTTTTCGAATTAAGGTTGTAGCTTAGAAAGTGATGATAATAATGATAACAATAATAATGTATTATTAGCGTTTCCCTTATCAATGTAATTTCCTTCTGCGGGATAATGGTCTTTCACTTTCTTGGGGTAGAGTTCTCTTGCTTGAGTGTGAACTCAGGCACACTGCTCTATTTTATTTCTCTTCCTCTTGTTTTTTTTAGTTTTCATAGTTTATATATGAAAAAAAATATTTTAATCTTGTTACTGTTCTTAAGATATTTTGATTCAATTGTTTATTACTTTTCTTGTAACTTTCGTATTTTATTTCCTCACTGGGCTATTTTCCTTGTTGGAGCCCTCGGGCTTATAGCATCCTGCGTTTCCAACTAGGATTGTATCTCAGCAGGTAATAATAATGATAATAATAATAATAATAAAAGTAATAATAATAATAATGATAATAATAATAATAATAATAATAATAATAATAATAATAACAATAATAATAATACGTTTCATATTTTGTTACAAAAAATCCTGCGATTGATACTAAATCATTATCAAACAGTTTTTATCGATTACCCAGATTTAAACCCCACCGACCACATGCTGGAAAATAAGGTTATTTATTAATGCAAAAGGTGTTGGATTTACTTTAAATCCCTTATTTCTCATTGATAAATAACATCATTTTTGATACAGAAAATCTTGTATTTATGACACTATCTTCCCTTACCTGCTAATCATCTCTCTCACATCCTCTCTATTATCTACCTATCTTTTTCATGATTTTTTATGTTATCTCTCTCTCTCTCTCTCTCTCTCTCTCTCTCTCTCTCTCTCTCTCTCTCTCTCTCTCTCTCTCTCTCTCTGTACAAAAAAACTTTGATAAGCGATAGAAAAGAGAGTGAACTGGATCACTGCAAGACCGCAGTTTGTTATCGTCTCCTTGTTGGTTCATTTAGCGTTCCCTTTCTAGGGCAAGCTCTTGACATGCCTCAGCAACGTCAAGTATTTTTCTTTCTTCGAAAAAGATTAAGTCCTCTAAGGCAAGTAATTTTAAAAGATGGCTTCTGCAGAATTCTACACAAGCTTTGCCGGTTTTCTCAAGAATTTTTCTCTACTAAAAGGATTAAGACCAAGAAAACTAAGTTATTTCTTAAGAAAGGGATTATTTCTGCTAAGAGTTTATCCTTCATAAAAGACAAGATATGAAATAGTAATATTAGATTTTCCTGTTTTTGAATTATTTCAATTGATTCCATACAGGTAAAGACGGACACAACAGACGCTTAAGCTAAATTCGTTTTAAAAGAAAGGTAGTGTGGCTTCCGATTAATTGTCCAATATATGAATTTCCCCTATTGTTTCATGAAAAACGTACACTATGCCAAAATGGCTTTGAAAGAAATGAGCCTTCGAAAGGGAAAATATATACATATATATTTTAGATTCCGTTAGTTGACTGGAAAAGAAAGCCTCATAATAGAAATTTATATCTGCGTTATATTTGTCTAGTAATTAAAATTCCTAAAGGAAATTCAAAATTTAAAAACAATATGTCAAACTAATTTGCATAACGCTGTAAATTTAAATATGAACTCTAGAGGCTAGATTTTGATACAATCAAGTTTTAAATTAAGATTAAACACATTACATTTAAAACTATATTTGACAGGTTTTGATGTATAATAGAAAACAGATAAGATATTATGTAATTCTATTATTAATAACACATTTTGATAACTTCCAATATTCGTATCAGTGTATGGAAAACATAGAACTGATATTGATACATCTTGACAGGTTTTATTTCATTCTTCTCCTTTTGACATTTCAACATCTCATAGCCAATGTACACAAAATATAAAAAAATATCTCATTCAGTGACGTTTTCCTAAGTAATGAAAACAATCACACAATTATATTTTATAATTTCTAATCATAAATAAATGAGAGAAGTTTTAGGTCGCTCTTTGAGATGTTTTTCTCAGTTATGGACCTATGGAACTTCAAATTTCTATGCTCTTCTTTCGAAGCAATTGAGTCATAACCTAGGAGAGAAATATATAATTAATAAAGAATAGTCACATATCTCTAAACTTATACCCAAAAATCATATCATCTTGAAAAAAAAAATTATAATAAGAACTTCATAAGTCGAATAAGGAAGTGACCTTATTTCAGTTTGCTTTCATAGACTTCGCTTAGAATTACTTCATCTGGAAACACATTCTCTGAGATGACGTTATCAAGTTTATTATATCATCGTCTAGTTAGGGGACGTCAAGTCATGAATACAAAGACAAGCACAAAATTAATGGAAAGAAATAGAGAACTCGAGTCTCGAGATTCTTGGCTTGTGCAAAAAGTAATGGGATTATAAGTAATTTGCTTCGGGTTTGACAAAATGTCTTCATAAAGAAAAACTATGTTATATGAAAAAAAAATAGTTTTTTTTCCTTGTGGTTCATTCCTTACTTTCACATGCATGAATAACACACACACACACACACACACATATATATATATATGTATATATATATATATATATATATATATATATATATATATATATATATATATATATATATATATATATACATATATATATATATATATATATATATATATATATATATATATATATATATATATATATATATATATATATATATATATATATATATATATATATATTTCTATACATGTACACATATAAGTATATACATATATACAGTACATATAGAAACCAACTTCTACTTCATATTGGGATCGAATCCTTCGTCTCTTCAAATGAAAGTTAAGGAAATAAAAAGAATAATGAAAAAAAAAAATATGTGGGTAAAGAATTCCACATGGTTACTTTTTTTAATACATAAGTTTAATGTTAATCGAGATTTTCCCCTAAAGACAGAGGTTTGTCGAATTCAAACAAATCTTTCTCTTTCTTTTTTTATTTTAATTCCTATCTAATATAATGGAATATTTAAAATAAAAAGTATTGCATGAAGCTACTGGCAAGAATAGGATAAAGTGACTATAAATACGAAATCTAATCTAACTTTTATTTCTTAACATCATTCTCTTCCATAAACTTCTATTACCAATAACATAAATCACAATTACTTCCGCAAAAAAAACTTCATCTCAACTTAATTTAACGCCAGTTTTTATCATATTTTTCCGTCTCCAGAATTTTGCCTTCACATGCTTTGCTGCGTCGCCTCGATCGGGCAAGAAATTCTAAATAAAAAATAAATATCCAAGATGATTCATTGCTTGCAAAAGAGTGTATTACTTCACTGTTAAAACTTTACCATAAAAATCTGGTTTAAAATGCTGGAATAATTGTTGCCAGGCATACACCATAAAAAAAAATGGATATTTTGACGTAAAGGAATGAAATAACGGTCATAAACGCGTAAAAGATAGTAACAGAGTATGGTAAAAAGTACGGTCGCCTCTATTCTACTGAAATACCGATGAGAACAGTATATTCGAGCGCTGATTGACACAGGAGCCAGCGTTTCACTGATTGAAAAAAAAAAATTCTCCTCAAACCCACTACAGCCAGCGACATCCATTGTTCTTGACTCGCCATGAGGAAATAAACTACACATAAAACATACAGCAATCGTCAACTTTAAGGTGGGGTCTGTGAAGTTTACACATGATTTTTTTGTCGTGCCACCTTAGGAATTCCAGGAATCGAGGCTATTTTAGGAATTGATTTTATCTCTAATAATCAAATATTCATTTTGGTGGGAAAAGATATAATAACAATAAAAGCAGGAGGGTACATTTTTCCGATAAAAAGTCATGAGGGGATAAGTGCATATGTGAGCTCGGAGAGATATGTAAGTAAGGTTACAGCTGTACCTGAGAGAGGAGAAGTGTTGTCTCCCCAGACAATTACAAGCATATCAGTGACCGCGTGTTGCCCTCTTGCGGAAGGAACCAAGGTCGTTGTTAAACCCCATGACAATTGGGCCCATATGATATTAGAGGGCATGATGGAAATAAAAGAAAAGAATGCTGATATAACGATAGTTAATTTGTCAAATAAAAGATTTGTGTTAGCAAGTGATTCTGTGTGTGAATTAGTTATGTGAAATTGCTTGTAATGGGATGTTGAGAGCACAACTCCAGCCCGCACAGACGAATGCACTCAGAATTTGATTATGCAAGCGCGAAAACTATGTCCGACAGAATATCAATCTGTAGTTAGTGACATTGTCAATAATTATTCCGATGTAATTGAAATTGGAGATGAGCTACACGGGAGGATTGATCGCTTTACCTTTTGCATTGAAAATGGGCAGGCGGAGCCGATCAGGTCAAGGCCTTATAAGGTACCCATTCATTTCCAGGGAGATATAGAAAGGGAAATTAATAAACTAAGGGAACAAGGGATAATCGACGAAAGTGAATCCACCTGGGCTTCTCCAATTGTAGCTGCTAGGAAAAAGGATGGCTCGGTAAGATTGTGTGTTGATTATAGGAAGTTGAATGCAGTCAATAAGGATAATGCAATTCCATTGCCCTCGATCGAAGAATTACTTGTGAAAGTATGGGATAGTAATTTTTTTACAACTGTTGCTTTAAAATCTGGATACTATCAAATACCCATTCAGGAAGACAGTAAATGTAAAACGGCATATATAGCTAACGATCAACTATTTCAGATTAATTTTCTTCCTTTTGGTGTTAAAAATGCTCCAAGTCTTTTCTCTAGAGTAATGATGATGCTTATGTTTTCCTTAATTGGCCACAATGTTGTGGTTTATTTAGACGATATTATAATTACAGAGAAAACGGCAGAGGAACATAATAATAATACAGTATTCATAAAGTTTTAGAAGCATTGTGATGTAATGGTATGAAAATAAATTTGTAAAAGTGCAAATTTTTCTGTAAAAAGGTCAAGTTTTTAGGTCACATAATAACCCCAGAAGGTATCCAACCCTGCCCCAGTAAAGTAGCGGCTATTAGATATTTCCCCAGGCCACGTAACTCTAAGGAAGTGGCTGGGTTCCTTGGGCTAGCGGGGTATTACCGTAAATTCATAAGAGGTTTTGGAGAGATAGCAAGACCCTTAGATGCTTTAAAGAAACAAAAAGTAATAAATTTGGGAGGGTAAGAAGAAAGGGCCCTTAACCATTTGAAAGCTGCCTTAACTAGCAATGAATTACTCGCATATCCTAGATTTGATTGCCCGTTTTTAGTGATAACAGATGCGAGTAGCGTAGCTATTGTAGTTTCTCAACGAGATGATAAAGGAAGAGAGCGACCGATTTGTTTTGCTTTCCAGGCGTTAAAAGGGGCAGAAAAGGAATATAGTACATTCGATCGAGAGGCTTTTGCTATTCTTTGGGTTCTAGAGACGCATCGGTTCTTTTTATTAGGTCAGTCAATTGAGTTGCAAAGTGATCGTCGCCCCTTACGTGATTTGTATTATAAAAATTATTTGACCTCTCGACAAGCTAGATGGATTGAAAGATTGTTAGAGTTTAATATAAAGGGTTTTCACTACATAGAAGGTAAAGCTAACAAGGTAGCAGATGCTCTCTTTAGAGGTGCAGTAATAGGAGTAACAACTAGGGCACAAAAGAGGAACAAAGAACGTAACCAAAATATTAAACACTCCATCGAAATAGAGAAAATACAGAACGGGACGTGAATTCTGCCGACGAGTAATCAGAAGATGGGTTGAGAGAGAGAAAGATGGAGAGATAGATACGATCGGCGAGCGTGAATATATGTGGGTGGCCGAGGACATGACCAGGGGTGTCCAGAATGCCCTGATGATGCAGTGAATACTTCTTTTGGTTAGGAATGAAAAAATCTGTAGATAATTATATAAAAGGTCGTCATGCTTATAGCTGCTTCAAAGAACATAAAAGCACTGTACAAGAACCCAAAAAGTGGCCTGTGATTACTATTAAATTTTATAAAGTGCATATGGATGTGGTAGGACCATTTCCCATTGGTTTAACACAACATAAGTATATATGTGTATTTGTGGATGCATTTACTTGGTACACTCATACTTACGCAATGTTGGATAAATCGGCAAATTTATTAGCCCAGGCGCCGTGCTCTTTCATTACTAGGTTTGGTTGCCCGAAAATTTCGATAAGTGATAATGGTCTCGAGTTTATAAATATGGTGGTGCAATCGGTCAAGAAATTAATGAAAATTTAACACTTTTCAGTGACCGCATATAGGCCTTCTGCAAATGGCTTAGTAGAGTCGCAAAATAGGGGAGTAGTGCGGATTTTATGTTGCTTAGTGGCTGATGACCCCCTTCATTGGCACGCCATGCTTCCTACAGCTGAGCTAGCTTTGAACATTGCATATAATGCTCCGCTCAGGGACACGCCTTTCTTTTTAGTGTATGGAAAGGATCCTTTGTTACCATATACAGTACTCATTAATTCGCAACAATTGTCAAATTATTCAACTGAGCAATACCGTGTATATTTATTAAACCTATTGAGGAGAGTAATGAACACTACTGAAAAGTTTTTGAAAAGAGCTAATGAAAAACAAAGCTCAAAGTATGATGGTCGGTTCAAAACCGCACCGGTAAAAGTATTTGTGGGCGATCGTGTGTAGTTGAAACGATTACAATCTAGGAAACACAAACTAGAGCCAGCGTATTTGGGTCCGTACCGAGTAAAGATGGTTAAATCTAACACAGTTGTGATAAAAAGCATTATTAAAGGCGCAGTGTCTGAACCTCATCAGGCACACATACATATGGGGCCTGAAGAGGTAGTTTTCAAAAGTGTTCCTCTTTACCCGCTCCAAACATGATAATCCTCGAGTTGATGAGTGAAATTTTTTTTTTCCCTTTGCTGTTGATGTTGTTTGAACAGACCCCATTTCTTCTTTTGACGTATTTTAAATAAACTTGATGATAAAATTGTGTTCTTCTGTTGATGCTTGAAGTATACGTAAAATGTTGTGGTAATTTTGCGGTGTGTGGCAATACGTATAACATTGCTGAGTGAACCTAAAAACAATCAGAGATACGTCAGGCGGATGCTGTACTATTCATGTATTTATATGATTCCTGGTTGCTGGGGCCGGGGCGGTTCCCGAATGGCAAGTGGCTGCAGGATTAAAGTTCAGCCTTGAGGATAGGCAGTGTCAGGGAATATGTAGATGTGAATACCTTATACTTAATGTCATAAGAGAAGGGCGGGAAGATGAATTATTTTCTCGGGAAAACGGCTAGAGGCCATCGGTTGATAATTACAAGTGCAAGTGTAGTAGTGATTTAAGTAAATGGTGAAACGATGGTGGTGAGTTGTGTTGCAAAATTGGGCCGTAAACCCGGACAAGTAAAATCGAGGGATGAAGGAACATCTATTCCTACCCCTGTCCCGCCCAAAAAGCCAGTATTGCCCACAACCAGAAGGAGGTTATTGATGAGGTTGCTTAAGACTGATTTTATGATTTTTTTTTTTTCACTTTGGGTATACTGTATTTTAGTTGCAAAGGTTTTAAGATGAAATGAGTGGAATTATTTATATTATATTGTGTACATTTTTGCATGCAGTATTTCCTTTTTTTTTTTGTGGGAGATGTTATTTTTTTGGGGGGGTGATCTATATATATATATAGATATATATATATATATATATATATATATATATATATATATATATATATATATATATATATATATATATATATATATATATATATATTTTGCATTTCTGTTTAGTACATGCCATGCCTATTCCAGGTCAGAGTGTTCTCCATATATCATAGACTAGTGAGGGCGATTGCGCACCTCCTCCCGGAGTAAGGAGCTCGGGGGTGGGGGGGGGGGTGGGGGGGGGGGGGAGTAAGGTCCCAATTCATGTATGTAGATGTGTGTTGTACATCAAGGTAAATGAACTCTTTAATCATGAGTATTCCACAAAAACGTATATCTCAGCATGTTATTGTACAAGATTGCATTTGGTAGTGAAGGGAGTTTAGTTGCCTTCGGGTTCTCGAGTTGACAAGTCCCTCACCTGAGAGGGTAGTTGTGTACGGTGTACTTACGAACGAACCTTTTATAATAAATGAAGAAAACTCATATTCTGACGTCTCATTATCCATCTACATGGGTCATATATATATATATATATATATATATATATATATATATATATATATATATATATATATATATATATATATATATATATATTTATTTATATATATATATATATTGTGGTTATTTGCTACCATTGGTAGAAATGACCCTTTTTCCAAAATTTATTTTTATTTTTTAAGACCAAAGCAGACGATCGAGCAATGATTTGCTGCCCGTAATTGAAGTGACTCGTGTCTTAGCTCAGTGAATTTTAACAGATCTTTTAGGATCAATCTTATGTAATAATCATCTCGATTGAAATGTCAATTGCCAGGATATTTGATCTTTTTATAAAAATTTAAGAGGGTAAGAGAAATCACTTGTAACCCGGAATCCTAAATGAATGAATTGTGTATTTATTAGAAAGATTTAAAAGCTCCTTCCATTTACGAATCTTTGTTAATTTAATCAGCTGAAATAGATTGTTCTACGCATTCTTTAAAAATTACTTTGATTATTATCCATTTATTGTGTAAAAACTGCTTCTTTGTTATGTTATCTTACAGTACACTTTCGTCTACTGAAAAAAAAAATAAATCAACAATAACAGAGTTTTCCAGAGAGGGTTTACTTTTTTTGTTTTTCTATCCATATAAATTCTTACTAAAACCTGCATTTTCATGACTAGTTATATTCTGTTCTCATCAGGTGTAAAGATTATTATTTGCTAAAATATAATGTCTAAAACCATAAGTCTCCATCACGTTGATCCACAACCGTACGAATTTGCGCATTTTACCGACTTTTCTCTATCATGAGACTGATTGATCTATTAAATTCGTATAAGAGTTTTCCGTCCATCACTCAAGTGGCTATCTTACATGCCACCAGATGAAAAATAGATAAACAAGATTATTGGCTATTCATAATTGTAAAAGTGACCTCGTGCAGATATACAGATTTAGTGCAAAGGCTAGTTTTTATCTAAAAAAAAAAAAATTAATGAAGTAATAAATAACTTACAATTACACTTACATTCTTTTTGTCAAAGTTAAAATAAAAAAACGTCTCCTGTTCTTTGAAAATTTCAATGGTAAAGTTCACTTTGTGTTTATATTTTTTTTTTAATTCTCAGGAAATACATTTTTTTCTTTTTTTTATTCACTGTGATGCATAATGTCTGGAAGATCTATGGCATGGTTTTATCTACGTGAGACTAGAATTACTTAGTCAAATACCTCTCTTTATGAAAGCAAACATGTGTTTCCATTATCTATTGCATTTTTCCGCCTTAGATATGACCAACAGCGGTCGACTAACAACTTCGTATCTAATCTATGGTTTAGATTAACAGAAACCATTTTAAAAAATGAGCCTATCTGTTCCTTTCGTACCATCAGAGCCTTGAACGCAAATCATCAAGCTTTACAGCTGAGAGCATTTCTGAAAACGTCAGGAGAGAGAGAGAGAGAGAGAGAGAGAGAGAGAGAGAGAGAGAGAGAGAGAGAGAGAGAGAGAGAGAGAGTATCTCGAAAATCTATTTTATGGTTTCACGTCGGTGGGATGAGAATTACCACATCAAACCTCTGCCATATTGATGAAATAAAGGAGTTATGAGAAATGCGGGTACTCGCGTCTCTCTCTCTCTCTCTCTCTCTCTCTCTCTCTCTCTCTCTCTCTCTCTCTCTCTCTCACTAGCTGCTACCCGAAACGGTCAATTAGGTATACAATTTTCTGATTACGTGAAAACAGGTATACTAAACTTTCCCATAACGTTCCCCTTCGTTCAGTAAACGCCTCGAACGCGCGTTCTTAAGCCTACCAGATGAGTGCTTCACCGATAATGCCACGAAGGAGAGAGAGAGAGAGAGAGAGAGAGAGAGAGAGAGAGAGAGAGAGAGAGAGAGAGAGAGAGAGAGAGAGAGAGAGAGTTTATCATTTGTCTGCAAATAAGAATCTGTAATTCCAGGTGTGATAATGCAGAACATAAAATTTTTTTCTTGGTACATGAGAAATAACGTAAAGCGCTATCATTCAATATTCAGTTTCTGATACCGGAAAAGGTACAATCATTGGGAAAGCCTAGAAAAGCGTTAATAAAACCGTTGTGGACATGGCTTTCCGAAGCGAGGTTTAGAGGTTCCAAAGTATGAGTATGCCTCGGGCGCATTTCTTGCTATAGCTGTTTCCCAAAAATCTTCTACTTCTTTTTAATACATGACCTTTTGACATTTAGACTACTATCAAAGGCTGGGTTAGGCTACAATAAAGGAAGTAAACAAGTTTTCTTAAATTTCAGAAGAAAATATTTCTCATTTTGAACAAACCGCAAATGGAAATCAGTTCTGGAATATACAACGACAAAGAAAAATGGCTCCTTAAACGACCTGATTCTATAATTTTGAACATGAAATGTCCTCTGATTTTAAAAGTATTTAAAATCGCATTTTACTAGTATCTTTGAAAAAAAAAACGCCATTTAAGATTTTAAAAAATTACCATGACTCTGGTGGTAATAAATCGCTTAAAATAAGTTTTATTCCTTTAGTGAAATGTTTAGTTTCTACGACATTACTGAACAAGTACAGCTAGAATTAAAAGGACACTGAAACTCAGGGGAAATCTTTCGTCAGATGGCTCTAGTGTTCCCATGACAAAACAGACAAAGAGTTGCTCCTCTTATTCCTTCTACGACATGGGAGGAGCATTCCCCAACCCATGCGAATCAGACAGTTAGGAGCTGTCTTTTTTAGCGCAAGCATAGAAATGTTACAAATCGAGTTGCCACATTTCATTCTGTGTTACCATTTGACATCCCAACTATCCACTTCAAATACAAAACACACAAGCATATATATATATATATATATATATATATATATATATATATATATATATATATATATATATATATATATATATATAATATATATATATATATATATATATATATATATATATATATAGGCCTATATATATATATATATATATATATATATATATATATATATATATATATATATATATATATATATATATATATGTATATATGTATATATATATACATATAAATATATATATATATATATATATATATATATATATATATATATATATATATATATATATATATATATATATATAATATATATATATATATATATATACATATATATATATACATATATACATATATATATATATATATATATATATATATATATATATATATATACATATATATATATATATGCATATATATATATACATATATATATATGTGTGTGTGTGTGCGTGTAATTATTTTCAATTACTACTTTTATGTTGGAGAGACCAAGTAGATATTTTCTAGGGGTGGGTTGGGGAGAGTTTCCCCTTCACCCCCTGCCCCGAGGAGTCCGACACTGAGGAAATAGGGAAGTCATTCCTGTTTTAGATGTTGTGGAGTTAGGTTTATTATAGATTCTTGATACAACCTGTAAGAATTTGCATCATTGCCTAAATGTTATTCGATAACCGTTAATGTTCAAGCAAATTTTGCTAACCTAATTCATTATCAGTTGATTTGCAAAAGATAGCAGCAGTAGAATGAAATAGCCGATGTTGTTGGTAGATTGATAAAATACGAAATTTAAGTATTAACTTTACATAAGAGATAATCAATGATGGGTACAATAGATACTGATGACTGTATAGAACCTTGAATACATTCAGAATGTAGTATTTTGTATCCAAAATAAGTTATAGTGATGACGTTATTACATTATGGCAAAAGCTTTCAGAAATTTGTTTTATTGACAAATCATACAAAAAATGTGATTTAGGCTCAGAACGACAAAATTTTCAGGAATTTTGTCATGAAAATATGATATACTTATTTTCCCAAAATGTATTGTCCTAATTTGCCCGACCAAATAAATGTAGAGAGGGCATAAGCACAAACTTATTCCACATGCTAATACCCTCTAATACCCTGACTATAACTTATCAATGATTATATAATTGCTAGTAGCTTTATCATGAGAAGTTACACAGCTTAGAGATCAAACTGACTTATCAATTTCATGCAGAAAGGTCTTATAATCTTGATTCAAATAGGCTTAACTCTGTATGGTAAAGTCCATATTTACAGTGATCAAGTGGTCGAATTACTAAAGCTATGTAGTGTTGGATGCGAGTCTTTTGACCAGGTAAATTACTTCAGGTAAATTGGCGCTTAACAAGCGAAAAATACATTACTATCCGTGAAGCTGTAGTTCGAGGTGTTCGAGCAATAGCTATCTATACCAGCTTCTCAGCCTATCAGGGTAGTATTTAAACCACAATATCTACAGCTGATATCGTAATTGGGGAAAGCAAAAAACTAAATATCAAAATATATCGAAAATAAATGTTTGATTGTCCTTTTTTATCACTAAATCATACAGCTGAAGAGTGATGCCCTTGGATTCCTGCATATTTTCTCTCACTTTTTTTTATAATGATAACACAGAATGAAATAAGGCAACTTGATTTGTAACATTTCAATGCACTCGCTCATAGAGACAGCCCTTTACTGTTTTTGATTCGATAAGGTTGGAGAAGGCTCAGCCCATTTCGTAGAAGTAGTAAGAAGAGCAAAACCGTGTCTGTTTTGTCATGGGAACACTAGAGACATCTTACGAAAGATTTCCCCTGAGTGTCGGCGTTCTTTTGATTCTAACTGTACATACAGAAAGTTCCTAGAGTAGGACTGATGTAGGCTATATTGAAAATATCACCAATCATAGATCAATTTGTAAGAAAGATATTTCTGTTAATCTAAATCAAATCTATAATGGGGTGTTCGAAATATTCAAGAGGAGATTTTCTTATTTAAAAGTGAAGTTTTACGAGGAAGTTATTTCAATGTTTTTGCTCTTAGAACTAGAACTTCTAAATAATGTAGTGTCTGAATATGTTGAAAATTCAAAGAGCTTAAAAAATGATGCAACATTTAATTCAAGATGCACAGCTTGTGCATAATAGAGATTGATTGAAATAACTATGTAAACAATATGAAAAAGAAGTATTAATCATCATTTTAAGTTGATAACCCGCATTCAGGTGACTGTACTGTAGCCAGCTCACCAAGAGAGCTGAATGATGTCCAGTAGTATTGGGATATTTTATTAATTAGGCAAATGACAAAAAGTAATACGAAAACCTTCATAATTCACAGACAGATAAATTTTTACATCTGTGTTTAGATCATCACAGTACATGAAATTTAGGAGTCCGGCAACGAGTAATTTATATTTGATATATCAAAATGAATGCGCTGTTATAATTCTATGAGATCCAATCAGAAAAAAAAGGCTTATGCCTTCTGAGCAGTGTTAGGTGACTTCAATCCTA
>NC_090730.1:36210781-36220781 GCF_036898095.1 Palaemon carinicauda
GCATTCAGACATCTATATAACACTCGATTACTTTTTGTAAAAATGTCATTACAAATTCATATTAGTCCTTAGGTACATTTCCAATGAAAATGAGTGGAGTATAAGTAGTTTACCAGAACAAACATTCATCAATTCCTTATATATTTTCTTTTATCTAGATTTATTCGATGCAACTGTTCGAGAGCATGTTGCATTTGAAATTTGAAATTTCAGCTGCAGCCAAACTTTTTTAGTCAGATGCGAGTGGACTTAACTTCCTTGCACGAGTACATCTTATTTTATCTTTGGACCATATCCTATCAAAATATTTTTTTAATTATCTATAAAATATTCAAACTATCTACCTGATCACATGAAATTTAATGATATTTTTTTTCCTCTCCCATGTAGATTCATGTGTAATAATGCCTTCATTCTCATAAAGGTATAAAAAATCACATGACATTTATATGAAAAAATCAATGAGTAACATTTTCAATATTTTGTTTCGTAGTATGGACATACAATGAGTTTAATGTTTACTATCAAAATAGGGGCTATAGATTAAGGGGAAATTTCTGGAGAAGCTTATAATGAAAAGAAATAAGGATGGCAAATACTCGCGGAAAATAATTCTGCACGGTATCGACATAAATCTAACCTGCTTTCTAAAGAGGACTTTTCTTTCGTGACACCATAATCTTACAGATTTGGGAAGAAAATACTTAAGAATCCTTTTATTTTTCTTAGAGAAGCATCCTCAATACTACTATTAATCTTCTTTAAATGACTAGAATACAAGATAAAAAGTACTAGGTAATATTTAAGAAAAAAAATTAATACCTGAAAGTAATCAAGGGCTACTAATGGGAATAGTTTATAATACTTTTCCTCTTTTGGATGTCACATTTCATTGTATATATTTACTTAATCTATCCACAAATCCTGTATACTGGATATATCCTAAACCGATTTGGAATTTACGTATTCATATAATTCTTTTTTTCACACCAAAGCTGCAAAAAGTTTTGGCAATATTTACTGAGTGATGTTACTACCCCAGTGTTTGCTCCAGTGATGATCAACATTGTGGGACCTTTACCAAGGACGAAAAAAAGGTCACGAATATATCTTAACCTTGTTGTGTCCAGTGACGAGATACCAAGAAGCCATACCCGTCAGGGGTATTAGTGCCAAAATAATCACCGAGAAGTTACTAGACCTTTTCACTAAGTTTGGTATTCCGGAAATCTCTCAAATTGACTGAGGAACGAATTTCACGTCAAAAATTACTTCAGGAAGTAATGAAACTGTTGGATGTGAAACAACTATCAACTGCTTATCATCCGGAGACCCAAGGTGCATTAGAGAGGTTTCCTCAAATTTTGAAAAGCATGTTAACAAAGTTCTGCAACGAAACAGGAAATGAATGAAACATCGGACTACCGTTGATGTTGTTTGAGATATATAATACTTATCAAGGAAGCATGGGATGTACCCAGAATGAAAGGGTATTTGTACGATAAGTACAAGGACAGATTAAAATGTTAGCAGAAAGATGGAAGGACCAAGAGAAAGAGGAAGGAGAATCTGTTAAGAATTTGAGGAAAAGGATCGGCGAGACAAGGAAATTTTCCCCAGAAAACCTTAAGTCAAGAAAAAATAAAGAAAAGGTTCGATATGAGAAGTAAGGACAGACAGTTCTCGGTAGGACAACAGGTACATGTATTGGTATTCTTGCTGATAAGGAGATTCCCACTCACAAACAAGTTTCAGGGACCATTCAGGATTTTGGAGAAGATACGTGACCAGACCTACATTATCGAAACCCCAGGAAGAAGGAAAGATCAGAGGAAAATACACGTTAACCTACTGAAACCCTACTTAAGCGAAAACGAGACCGAAGCTTCATTCAATATCATTCACTGAAGACGACAACGGATATGAGGTAGGGGATGTAAGCAAAGTGAATAATTCGTCTATGACTCGGAGCTTGGAAGAGAAATGAACTCATTTGGACCAGGAACAACAAGAGGAATTAAGCCAACTTATCAGAAGTTTCCCTGAAATTGTCTCGGACGTCCTGAAACGAACCAACCTGACGAAGCACGAGATACACCTTAAAACAACAGAAAAACTATTTAAACACCGAGCTTATCGACTGTCACCGTATCACCGAGAAACCATGAGAAAAGAAGTGGACTATTTGTTACAAAAGGGATTAGATAAACAAAGCTCTAGCCCTTACAGTTCTCCATGCTTGCCCGTGAAAAAAACGGACGGAACTTTCAGGATGTGTACAGCCTACTAAAAGTTAAATTCAATCAGTGTAGCCGATAATTATTCATTGCTGCTCATCAACGAACTACTCGACAATATTGGACAAGCGAGGTTTGTCTGCAAGATTTACTTGTTATAGGGCTATTATCAAATTCCTTTGGACGACAACGCAAAATTGTTATCAGCTTTGGTAACCCCTTTGGGTTACATCAATACACCGTCAGGCCATTCGGTCTAATGAATGCCCCTGCTACTTTTCAAAGGGTGGTGGATAACCTTGTAGGATTGAAAGAAGGAATAGGCGTATATCTCGACAATATTGCGGTATATTCATCGACCTGGGAAGAACATCTCCGAATCCTGAAAAAAGTATTTCAAAAACTGCGAGGAGCATACTTGACGATTAACCTGGAGAAGAGCAAATTTGGAAAGGCAATGGTTCGGTACTTGGAATTTGAAGTAGGAAGAGGACTATTCACCCCGGTAGCTGCTAACGTCGAAGAATTAAGGAAAGCATCAACCCCACAACGAGGAAGCAATTACAACGCTTTTTGGAGATGGCAGGATTCTACCGACGTTTTTGCCCGAACTTTTCGGCTGTAGTCAGAGCGACTACAGCCGGATTTGACTGGCCCCAAGAAAAAATTTGTATGGACCAGAGAGTGCCAGGAATCTTTTGACAGGATAAAGGCCATATTAACTTATAGACCGATACTGCGGGCACCTGATTTCAACAAGAAATTCCTTATTCATGTAGATGCGTCGGATAATGGGATTGGAGCCGTTTTATTGCAAGAAGATGAGGAAGGAATTCTTCACCCTGTTTGTTTTATGTTGTCGAAGCTGAAGAAGCATCAGCGAGCCTACTAGGCAGTTGAAAAGAAACTACTAGCATTAGTCACAGCAATAAACAAGTTTGTGGCATATGTGAATCGACCACAAAATGGAGAGATTACAGTGTATTTGGATCATAACTCTTACTTTTGTGAATATGAGGAAATATAATCAAAGGTTAACTAGGTCGTCATTATGTTTGCAACCCAATTGTATTACAGTGAACCCTAGTTTATCGCGGTAGATAGGTTCCAGACCCGACCGCGATAGGTGAAAATCCGCGAAGTAGTCACACCATATTTACCTATTTATTTAACATGTATATTCAGACTTTTAAAACCTTCCCTTGTACATAGTACTGTTAACAAACTACCCTTTAATGTACAGAACACTTAATGCCTGTACTACAGTACCTTAAACTAAAACAGGCACAAATATTAAAGGCAATTTTATATCATGCGTTTCCTAAACACGTCAAAAAGCACGATAAAAAATGGCAACCAATGTTTTGTTTACGTTTCTCTGATCATAATGAAGAAACAAACGCATTTAGTGTACACATCTGTGTATAGGTTAGTTTATGCATTGATTATATTGATTATACAGTATGTTGATTTTGTTATTACCAATGTTTTACTTAATTTTTCTTAGGACTTCCAAATGAAATGATTTTCTTTATGACGCCGCCTGAAACGACGGCGTCATAAAGTACGCTCAGTAAACAACCACGCTCAGTAAACAAAGAAGGCATTTAACGCGCATGATGAAAGTGATAAATAATGATATTACAGTAAAAGCTTTTAGAAAATATGTTATTACAAATATTATTTACCGTATCTATATAAAATCATACAGTACATATTGTACGTAGCAAAGCAGGAAAACAATTTATAAGAGAGAGAGAGAGAGAGAGAGAGAGAGAGAGAGAGAGAGAGAGAGAGAGAGAGATTGTTTTACGTATGTTTGTAAATGTAAATTTTAAACAAAAAAAAATATGATAGGTTACAACATGTATACTCTTCAGACTTTTAAAACCTTCCCTTTAACTTAATGCATACAGTACTAAACTAAAACATTCACAAATATTAAAATGTTAGAATATTAAAGTAAAAAATAAAGATTGTTACTGTACTCACCACGAAAGAAGTTCAAGAAAAACTTGAATGATGATGGCAATGAATTTGCTGCACAGTAGAAATGATGATGATGAAGCTGATGATGTCTTCTACTGTGCAGCCAATGATAGTATCTTCTTCAGCATGGTCGCCATCGTCGTCTTGAGGTTCCTTTGCCGCAAAATTCTCATACAAGCTCAAAGCCTTGGTTTGGATGGTGTTCGTATCCAAGGCTATGTTCTTCTTCCGGCAGTCGGCAATCCACACTGCTAAAGCACCTTACATGCGTACGATCGGTATATTACGCGTGGTAACGACTCGCTTCGCTGATCTGCTAAAGGTGATGGTAGCCGTCTTTCTAATGTTCGCCTAGTCCTTCTTGATAAAGCGAATGGTGAATTCGTGACTCCAAAATGGTGGGCTGCGGCCGCGTAACTTCTACCGTCTTTTAACATATCGAGAAGCGTCACCTTCTCAGCAATCGTCATCATCTTTTGGTGGCGTTTATGCTCACTACCAGCCTTAGTAGAAGCAGAAAGCTTAGGAGGCATTGTACAGTAGGGTTTAACAGAAAGTTCAACAAAAAGTTCAACTTAAAACAGTCACGCACAGCACAGATTAAAGTTCACAATAACTTAACAACATCTACACAGTGATACGGCGGGAGACAAAGTGACCGCGAATACGTAGATGCTGCAGGTTGGAGATGCGGGCAAAACACCAATCACAGGCTAGATAACTAAACTTGGGTTCTGATTCGTCATCTATCAGCGCTTGAACCAATCACAACCCATCTTATATGCTACGTAGGTTACCAATTCAAAGTACAAGGTACCCTACGTATACAGTAATAATAATAATAATGATAATAAATAATGATAATAATAATAATAATAATAATAATAATAATGATAATAATAATATTAATAATAACAATAATAATGATAATAATAATAATAATAATAATAATATTAATGATAATACAGCTTTACGTACGCTATTTTACGCTTGTTTTGTTGTAGGATATGTCTCTCTCTCTCTCTCTCTCTCTCTCTCTCTCTCTCTCTCTCTCTCTCTCTCTCTCTCTCTCTCTCTCTCTCTCGTACGCTTATTCGAGATGTGATTTTTGCAACAAAGAATATTATTGGATGCAGTACTACGTACGTATACATACAAAAGATTCATGGAAAAGATGCACATCCATTACATTTGTAGTACAGTAGTAGCCATCAGCAGCCTTACACCATTCTAATATGGTATGACTGCATCTGATTTGCGTTTCATGTTCGATTTAATTTTACTACGTACTGTATACAGTACTGAATTATCGTATGATCACATTCTCTTTTCGTGTTTTATTTCTTTCTTTGCTGAATTATATGTCATATGTAATGCAATAAACAATCAGTAAGAGCAGATATTACTAATTACAGTATTAATGGAATTACAGGTAACGAAATATCGTATTTGGGGTCTTCATATATCGTGGTATTTTCAAAATTTCCGGAAAATCCGCGATATGTATATATATATGGGTTATGAAAAAAACCCGTGAAGTGGTGAATCCGCGATGGTCGAACCGCGAACTAGCGAGGGCTCACTGTAATGTAAAGCATATATCAGGTAAAGACAACATAGTTGCAGATTATTTATCAAGGGTTGAATTGATGGATTTAGGTCCGGAATAAATAATCTTTTATGGGGTTAGCTATCTTACGAAGCTGGTCTAGTGTAGAGTAAGTATAGTAGTTTATTCAAGTATTCAATTTGCTTTAATTTGTGGATTGAAGAGGTGAATAGCCACCCCATAATATGAGTTTCTCCCGTGTAGATGCAAGTTTTGTATGTAAATTACGTAAGACTTTCATCATTAATTTCATTGCATTCTTTATTCAACTCAGTATATATAAATTTACGTTATTTTAACAAATTTACTTTTTATCTTCACGTATTTGGTTATGAAGTCTTACGTAAGCTGTCTGAGAGTGTTATGTGATTTAGGCCAGATGTGAACAAGGGCTAATGTAAATGTTTTTTTATATTTTTATGAGGTATTGCATCATGTTTGAGAGAAAATACACAATTCTTATATGCCATGTGCTTTGGAAGGTTTTCGAGGGGTGTAGTGTTAGGTTCATCTTTTTTTTTAATTATTTCGAGGACAACGGTAGGTAGAGCTAGCGGAGAGAAAGTTTGTCTCCTTGTTGTGTGGGTATACATGAATGTTGGCATTGTGTAAAATTTTGTAACTGGCCCTATAATTAGGTGAAAGGTATTTGTATCGTGATCTGGTTATCTATTTTCATTAAGTATCAAATTTAAATATTGTATTTAGATGTAATTTCAAGTGAAACAAGTGATTATATAATTTGCATAAGTATTATTTCTTTTGTCTTAGTGTAAGGCTTATTCAGATTTAATATTTCAAATCAAGTGATTACATAATATTTAGATCGCAACAGTTTTGTACAGACTTAATATTTTGAGTTATCTATTTGTTTTATGTAAATTCTTTACAATGTGTTCTAATTTATACAGAATATATTTATTATTGTAAGGAGTATATTTCAATCATCAGTGCTTAATTTCATACTTGCTCGTATCCTGTTAAAGAATCGAAGTAAGAAGTGGTTTTAAATACAGTAGATCGTAAAAATAATTACCCAGTGTAGTTTTGTGTGTACTTAAGAGACCTTTGTATATTCAGGATATTGCTGTCTGGGGATTAAATAACTGTCTTAGAGCTCGGGTGTTAATATTTTCAGGTGCAACAGATTTGATGTATATACAATCAGGTGAGTTTGGAACTCGAGAGGTTATATAGATTGCTAGCCATAATATATATAATATTATGTTTGGTTCCATATCACGGGACCATTGTATGATTATATATGTATATATATATATATATATATATATATATATATATATATATATATATATATATATATATATATATATATCATATACACCTAGTTAAACGTTATATCAATTATTTTTTATTAAGTCTAGTTAAGCTATAACCCAGTTGTAAAAGCAATATGCTATAAGCTCAAGTGCTATAACAGGGAAAGTAGCCCAGTGAGGAAATGGAATATGATTATATCTTAGACTTTCAAACGAACAATAGCCGGATACTGAATTGAGTGTTTTAAAATATTACAAATTAGCGAAAGAGATGAATTTAAACTACATTTTGAAATAGATTGAATTACCTTCGGAAAAACGTTCTCTTGTGCTCTGGGTTATTATTATTATTATTATTATTATTATTATTATTATTATTATTATCATCATTATTATTATTATTATTATTATTATTATTATTTTCTTCATTATCATTATTTTCACTATCACTTGCTAAGCTACAACCCTTGTTGGAAAAGCAGGATACTATAAGACCAATGTCTCCAACAGCGAAAATAGCCCAGTGAGGAAAGGAAATAAGGAAATAAATACAAGAAAAGTAATGCACACTTAAAATAAAATATTTAAAGAACAATAACATTATTAGAATTTATATTTCACATATTAACTATTTAAACTTAAAATAACAAGAAAGAAAGATATGAGATAGAAGAGTGTGCCAGAGTGTACCCTCAAGCAAGAAAACTCCACTCCAAGGCAGTGGAAGACCAGGGTACAGGGGCTATGGCACTACCCAAAAATAGAGAACAATGTTTTGATTTGGAGTGTCCTTTTCCCAGAAGGGCTGCTTACCATAGTTAAATTCTCTTCTAGCCTTACCAAGAGTAAAATAGCCACTGGATTACTACAGAGCAGTATAACCTCTCGAGAGAAGACGAATCGTTTGGTTATGCCTCCCCCCCCAAAAAAAATGCCATTATTCGTCCATTTATCATAGTGAATACCAGTTTCAATTTAAAAATAAAGTATGTATTAAGAAATAAATGAATCAAGTGTTAGTTAATAAAGGTATTAATTCAATGGGACGAACTGAGGATACAAATACAAAATATTTAAAATGACTACGCCTAGATAAAGCTTACGATTCTCAAAACCTCAAAATTATAATGACATTACTGAATGGCACAACTTCACAAGTTATATTGATTTAACATAAATAAAATTTCCTTACATTTCCGTCCTGTCTTTCGTTCTGTACATTTCAAACTGAACCTGTTATGCCAAAAGCGTTGTTTCTGAATATCTTGTTGCCTTGCCTTTCACCTCGTGATTCAGAAATCCGCGGGTGCTTCGAAATATAATGGGTATTTGTTTACAAGAGCATGCTGTCCATTTACTCCAAAATTATGTAGTCCTGCAGCTCTCCTCTTCTTGTACAGTAATTATGAGGATCTTTAAATGGGGGGAAAGCAAAAAATGTCAAGATATGTTGAGCCTGGGGGGAAGGGTTATAAAAAAAACTAGCTTGGTTTTCTCACAAAACGACCTGGAACTAACATCGTCAACCTAACAGAAGTTCGTGATGCCAACGTACAATTGATATGTATTCAAGATACAGTATATACTAAATTAAAAAGGGAGTGATTAGTCAAAAGTGTTCATAAAATATACAATTAAAAAATAGTGAAACTTTTGAGCAATTATTCCATCTTAATTTAGTATATATTTTGATTATACGGTATATCAAATGCTCGCTTGCATCACGAACTTCTGTTAACGTACGCTGGCATCACAAAATTCTGTTAGCTTGACCATGTTAACGATGTAAGTTCCAGGTCGTTTAGTGAGGAAAAAAAGCTAGTTTTTTTTTGTAACCCCTCCCCCCTTGCTCAACATATCTTGCCATTTTTTGCTTCTCTCCATTTAAAGAACCTCCTAATTACTGTACAAGAAGAGGAGAGCTGCAGGACTACATAATTTTGGAGTAAATGGAGAGAGTGCTCTTGTAAACAAATACCAAGGAATGTTCATTTGTTCTAGATATCCAGGTCCAAATCTATCGATTTGCCAAATAATTTAAGATGATACGAAAGCAATCCAAATTGCTTAAACTAGTTTATGATTTCTTCGCCAGAAAAAGATAACTGAAATCCTATTCTGCTAGCCTATATTCAATATACCAATAACCCTTACCTTCGTTCTACGGAGTGTGTATGCACGATCTTGAAACACTTCAGAGGAGATTGACGTTGGGATGTGCTTAATCAACTGAAGTCGTGGCCGAGTATTTAGGGTGGACCATTTTAGAAAAATAAATATATGTAGCTAGCATAATGCTACCGCAAGTCGGTTAGGCTAATTGGGTTAAACGTTGCTTTTCACATAAAGCTACGGTCTTTCTCATTCCTCTCGTTCGCCCCGAAATGGTAGTGTTCCGTTTAGAATCTAGAATTACCTTTAGTTTGAATTGCCGCAAACTACATTACTTGAGAGCTGTATCCTTTCATTATCCAAGCCTCTACGAATCGTCATAGAATTTTAAAGGTGGGTGCTTCAGGGCATTGTTTGTACTTTATGGGTAAAAAAGACGATTTTACACACTCTCTCCCTCCTTTCCAGAGTTAGTTATCATCACAAAACACCCATCGCTGGACGACTTTGTCAAACTTAAGTTTCACATATATCTAAATGAGTAAATCAGCGAGAATGTCGTCAAACTCTAACGGTTCGATTATCACTTCATATCCTCGTAGATGGTGGTACTTAGAAGTACTTGGCATAAATCCCGTTTGGCGACTTCTTGACATAACCGTTGCTCTATGAAATGACACCATCCTTTCCTATGAATAACGGATGTCTTCACAAAGATCCAAGGCACTCTTAAATTCTAGTTTGAGAATTCAATTCACAATTCCACGAAATGC
>NC_090730.1:36225781-36245781 GCF_036898095.1 Palaemon carinicauda
CAAGGGATTTCTTTGTAATTTTAAGTTATTAATTGTAATAAATAATTCAAGTGTTTGTTTAGTCTCTGTATCCTTCTCTTTGAGGAAGTTCCTTGGATTGTTTTTGTTTTGGTACGAGTCCTACTAATTATCATAGTGGTAAGGGCTTTATGGTAGATAAAGAATCAGTGAACTCTTCACCATCTCTTAAGAGTTCATAACAATATATATATATATATATATATATATATATATATATATATTTATATATATATATATATATATATATATATATATTTATATATATATATATATATATATATATATATATATATATATATATATATAATAACAATACGTTTATAAACCCATGACCCAAGGGATCATTGGAGAGTTGGAGTGTGACGTCAGCCATAACAGGATGTGAAAATAGACTAAGCTAAATCATTGCATAGGTAAACATTTATTTATGTCTTGTAAACATGTCACAAGCCTCCCGTGAGAAACTGTTGCCCTATTGATCCCTACCGGAATCACCTTACTTCCGGATATAAGGCTATGTGATCATGTTTCTGTGTATTTGTAATAAACGCTGAGATAACTAATACTACGTTATCGACGCAAGCCTATTGTAAGGCAGTTCTATTCATCTTTTCATACGAAATGGTCTTCCAACCAAACCATCCATACTCCAGTGATGGAACTAACAATAAATTGTTTAAAGTTAACTTAAACTTTGACTTATTTTGAGAAGTAACCTACAAGTCTAATAATTCTATATCACATTGAAGAGGTATGAGACAGAACCACGATGTGTGCATATAACATTCTGACACAAACAATTGGAGGCAGCAATTACAAATTTAACAACCAGTGATGACAACTATAACAACCAGTGATTACAACTTTAACAACCAGCGATTACAACTATAACAATCAGCGGTTACAACTGTAATGATTATCAGTTACAACAGTAATAAATCTACAATTATGAGGAAGTAGCTATGTCTACCGAAGTAATGAACTCATCGAATATCAGTTATAAATCAGATATAAACTGAGGAACTGGATCTTCAATCAACATACATCATTAAAACATCTTAAGAAGACGAAGAAATATCCTTCATCTATATCAACGTTTAATGAACAACTTTCATCATAAACATTCAAGAATCACATCGAGAAGTGAAACATTCAACAACGCACGACGAGAAATCAGGTCGAAGGTCATCACCCAGCTAAACTCTTGCAAAACGAGAGAGAGAGAGGACGTGACGTCATCGGATCCTCGCCCATTTATACCAAAGCTAAGTAAATCCTTTATTCATTCATTTTTTTGCAGTGAAGTGTTTTATGTCACGAGTCGATCATCCATTATTGCTGGGGTGAGTTATATGCAATCTTAATTTTCCTTCATTAAAGGAATCTATATTCAACTTCAAATTCTCGTCTAGAATTTTTTTCTCTTTGTGCTAGTTCCGTTTTCTTTCAGAAGTTCTCGGGAAATATCTTTGTCACATTAACTGTCTTAATATCATCATTTTGGGGGATTTGTTATAATCTGCAACATATCTTTATTGTATAGTGCGAATGCGTTTACGCAGTGGACGTCTGTATTCATATAGATATTTTGATAGGATCGCAGGGAATCGTAGTGATAGGTAAAAAGTTAAAATGATGCCACCTGTGAATCCCAATAACCCCACTCCCGGACCCAGTAACCCCACTCCCAGTAACCCTAGTCCCGTTGTAACTTTAGTGAGTGCACGATCTTCCTTTTCAAGGTCGGGTCAATGGGTTCTTACCTCAGAATGTCGAATCATGTATCTCATCAGTAGATAATCATTTAAACGCAAAACGCATCACAGACCCATCTGTACAATTACAAAAAGCTAAAAGTATTATAGACTTTGCTAAAGGAGATGCAAGCGCATATCTTAGGGGACTTTCTTTTCAAGAGGCAGTTACATGGGATGATTTCAAAGTTAGGCTATGTGCAATCTATGGCGGTGAGGAAGCTTTAGATGTAGTTTTGACATTAAGAAATACACTTAATCAAGCCTCTATGACTCAGCTTAATGTTATAGAATGGGCGGCTCTCATTGCCGACAGGCTGAATGAATATCAGGATATTTTAGGTAATTCCACATGGGTTAGAGGAGATAACATCGCCGTGAAAGATTTCTTACAACTGATGTATTTAACTTGCATGACAATTATGTTGCCTGAGGTTTTAGTGCGGTGTTTTGATAAAACGTTAACGTCTGAAAGTACAGAACTAGATGTATATAAACAGATAAAGAAACACATGTCTAAGTGTACTGACCTTGATCCCTTGCTTACTCAAGTTTTTGCAAAAAAGGAAACTAAGCCACAGCAAGTAAAGGTAGTTAATTATTAATCAAGCTGCAGGGATGACGTGTTATAATTGCAAACGTCAAGGTCAATTGATTGCAGACTGTAGGATGCAATTTTGTTCGATTCATAATAGTTCAACCCACTCATATAGTCGAAGCTACTCGCGTAATCAACAACAGAATCCTAGAAACACCCAGAGAGTTCCCTTTGGAAATAAAAAGAAAAATCCTCAGTTTAATAAAAAGAAACAGCCAAACGGCAATGCAGTTCAAAATAAAAAAACAAATAAATGGTGCTTCAAATATCTCTGTTCCTGGGCCGTCTAGCCAGAACTCGCAAGGGCAGACAAATTTTCAGAATGTGCAAAGCAAAGCAAATACCACATAGTTAACTCCAAGGGGGAAGAGAGTAATGTTTGGTCATTCGTATCAACATCCTTTGTATCAAATAATCCATTTAATAATTTATCAGATCATTGTGAGGTAATAGATTTTCCTATGAAACACACGGCCGAATCCAATAAATCAGTGCAAGTTCCCGTATATTTGCAACAAATTCACGCAATAATAAGCCAAAATGAGTTACGACCAACATTATATGCTGTAAATTTAGAACACCGATCCTTCATATTATTTTTTGACTCTGGTAGTCCACGTAATATCATGGATTTGAGGACTCATCACTTGTTATTTTCGAACTTCCCTATAGAGAAGTCCGGAGTAAGGCTCTCGGGTATAGGAAATAATGAATTAAATGTAATAGGAGTAACTCATGTTCAGTACAAGGTCGGTAAGCGCACGTTTGCCGATACCTTTATCGTTGTACAAAATATTGATATGTATCCAGCTGTAATTATAGGATACCCGTCTATGGGTAATCAAAACATTATCTTACCCCCTGCCAAACACGGCGTGTATATCAAAGGAAAATTCTATAAGTCTTCTAATACCTTAAAATCAATTTTGGATAAAAAGGAGACGACAAATAAAACATTAACGTACGATGAAGAACCAATCACTTGTCTCATGAATAAAGAAATTATATACGCGACCCAACTGAATTCTCGTTCACCCGTAGTATCATCTTGCACGCAATCTATCGAGCCGAACGTAACTTCAAATATAATAGTGCGAGTAAAGAAAACTTTGCCGGGATCTGAAATATTAATCCTTTCCGACACTTTGAAAACTCACGGATTGTCCGTCACACAAGCTATTTATACAGTCGGCTCACAACAACAATGTAATATTGAAGTCTGTAATCATTTGAATACCACTTTAGTAATTCAAAAAAATCAACATATCTTGGATGTGGAAGTTTATAAACATCGCATTCTTACCGTCGCGGAAATCTATCACGCTCAATCAGTTGCGGATGAATCCCTTTTGCAATTTTTAAAAAATAAAAGCAATAAAGACATTCAAGAAGAGGAAATTCAGCGTTAATTTTTTGGTCTTTTAACTAAATATCATGATGTTTTCTCCACTACGGATGGATCCTTAGGTAAAACGGATGTCATAGAACACCAAATAAGGTTAAAAGACAAGCAGAAAATTATCTATGTACCCTCGTACAGACTCCCTATGAAATTCCAGAATGAGATAAATGATGAAGTAGGTAAAATGCTCGAAGAAGGAGTCATTAGGAAATCGAACAGCCCTTATAATTTTCCATTAATAGTTGTACCGAAAAAAGATTGAACATGGCGTATCTGCGTAGACTTCCGTCACTTAAATGAGGAAACGATCCCTGATCAATTCCCAGTGCCATGTACTGACAATATTTTATCTTTGCTAGGTCAGAACAAATATTTTACCAGTTTGGACTTACTTAAAGGCTTTCACCAGATATCATTAGAAGAAAATAGTATCCCATATACTGCCTTCAGCACAGCCAGGGGACATCATGAATTTTTGCGTATGCCTTTTGGTATACGTTGTGCTCCCATAACATTTACTAAAATGATAAACATAGTGTTTGGAGACTTGTTAGGGGATATATTGCGTGCCTATATGGACGACCTTTAAATCTTTTCTAATACCTTAGAAGAACATCTACATAAACTGGAACCAGTGCTACAGAGATTAAGACAGCATAATTTAAGGGTAAAGATTGGTAAGTGTGAATTCTTCAAAACAGAATTAGTCTATTTAGGTTTTACGGTGTCTAGTCAAGGTCTTAAAGTAGTCCACGATAAGGTGTCGGCTATCCGTAACTTTCCGATACCTACTAATGTCAAGGGAATATTACAGGCTTTTTATACGCAATTATTCAATAATAGCCGCTCCCCTAACCGATCTTACGAAGAAGGGCGTAGATTTCATATGGTCTGAGCAGCATCAACAGTCGTTTGATACCTTGAAAGATGAACTGTGTAGTTCTCCTATCTTAAAATTTCCTAACTTTGGTAAGGAATTCTTCATTGCAACAGACGCCTCAGACCTAGGAGTAGGTGGGGAATTACTTCAGCAATATGACAAACAGTTTTTCCCGATAGCTTTTTATTCATGTAAACTGAGACCTTCCGAAAGTAAATATGCAGTAATAGACAAGGAAGGGGTAGCTATTGTTAATTCATTAGTGCATTTCAGGTTCATAGTATACAGTTATCCCGTTAAGGTTCTTACTGATCATAAGCCCCTAATTGAATTCTTTAAATGCTTTAGTCACATCCCCAAACGAACTCGGTGGCATTTGATCATCCAAGACTTTGGCGCGAGGATCGAGTATTTACCTGGGGAAGCAAATATCATTGCTGACGCATTATCACGCAACCCCGTGTCATCTTGTACGGAGTCATTAGCTGAATTAATAGATATATCAACATCCATGCCTATTGTTAAAACTGTATCTGAACAGGAAGATCTGGGCTGGAGTGCTGAACTAATACAGACTGAGCAAAGAAAAGATCAGCAATTAGAAAAAAATCATAAATGCTTTGAACGGAAATCCTAAGGAAAATGAATATATAAAGTATACACAGCAGAATTATATAATCAAAGATAATATTCTGTGTAGATCCGTGACAAGGAAAACCCTCAATACACCACAGGTGACTAACGACCAGGTAGTGGTACCAATCTCACTTATACCCACTGTCCTAAATTGGTTGCATGGAAATCCATTGCATGGCCACCTGGGTTTCTCCATAATATCACAGAAAGCCAAATCATTGTTTTATTGGCATACGATGCTTACAGATATAAAAAACCACATAGCTAATTGTCGCAATTTGTCAGGAAAACAAAGGGCACACGAAGACACCTGTCAGCCTAGGGGCCAATCCCGTGCCCAATCAACCCTTTGAAAGAGTACATTTAGATTTATTAACAGGGTTTCACGAGTCAGACAGAGTAATTATAGATGCTTTGATTCGATATACAGAACTGATAGCGCTTAAACTAAAACCGCGATCGAATGCGCTAGGAAGTTTTACGAGTGCTACATTTGTAAACATGGAATTCCACACATGATAACCTCAGACTCGGGTGGAGAATTCAATAATCATTTCCTTAACTCATTTTGTGAATTCCTTGGCATAAAGAAAATCAATACCATGTTATATCACCCAGAGTCGAATGGGCTAGTGGAAGAGCGAATAGGAAGGTTTTAAACATATTAAGTGTTACACTAGGGGGATCAGACCCCAACTGGGATATTGCCATACCTTCGGTACTAAGTACTCTGAATCACTCATATCATGTATCTATTAAAATGTCGCCGCACGAGGCACTGTACGGTACCCCAGCTAGAATACCTTTCGATGTATTAACGCCTACAACTAATTTATCAAATCCTCTAAATGATGTTATAAATGCAAGCATAAGTCGTTATGATATTCTTCAAAAGAATTTAGAAGAATCACAAATCATAATGAAAAGGAATCATGATAAAATAGCGAAGCCAACTAAAACATATACCGTGGGTGATAATGTATACATACAGGTAAATGTATGTAAAGGACTCAATTACAAACTGAGACCTAAGTTTGAAGTCCCATTTAACATTTTGGAAATATTAATGGCCAATAGATTTAGAGTTCAAAACGTATCCCAACCCACTGATGAGAGAATTGTACCATTGGCTCACATAAGAAATTAAAATAAGAGAGAAGGAAGTGAGGGAAATTATTGTATCTATGAAACTTGTATAATATTTGTATGTAAACAATTTTTTTTCACAACAGGAGTAATTACATATATTTTTCTCAGTGCAGGTATCCAAAATGAAGTTTTTATCGTTGGGAGTGATATTGTTCGCTCAGACATTTCTTTTTGTATGGGAAGAGCCCTAAAACTAAAAATATAGATTTTAAATATGGCACTATTGTAGAGAGAACAGAAGACGTTTTCATTACAGCAAGCAATATTATTATAGAAGTAAATATGCAACCGATTTTCCTCCCAGAGAATGACGTCACTAACTTAAAAGCGACCTGTCAAGGTTCGCTGCTTCATTAAATGAAATGCATAGACGACATTTTCCTTTTAATACAGAGAGTTCGCTTGCACCAACACTAAGCGTTGCAGAAATGCTATCATACGACTTGCAAAATAAAACTGACGAGGCGGAAGCTCTGGCTCGTGACTTACTGATGTGGACAGTGCGACACAATAACCTTGAAAGTTTAAGCTTTGGAATTTCAAATCGTCTTAAGATCAGTAATCAAAATAAGAAAATTTAATTTTTAGAACATGAAAACGAACTAGTTTTATCAGAACTAAGGAATCAATTAACATCAATTAATCAAATAATGAGTTTGGTGAACGAACATTCTAGCAATAGCAGTCAGATTTTGGAAGTACAAAACTTGCTGGCAACGTTAACGTATTATAATTAAAAAATAGATCATATCCATTCTAAAATTTCACATTTTATTGAGAAATGAAAAGACTATGTGGAAGCTATTACGTTAGCAACTAAAGGAATTTTATCACCACATCTTTTGCCAATTAAAAACCTAACGTTAATTTTGGAGAACGGATGGAAGAAAATGGGTTATGTTCCTTTGTTAAACACCCATAAGTTAAAATTTTATTATAGCTGGATTTCAGTAAGCATTGAAAATTACAGGATCATGATTACAATTCCCTTTGATTCTTCTGATGCCTGGCAAGCATACAAAATATCACCATTCCCAACTTTCATGACAAATAACTCAAGTCCAGTAATATACAGTTTGACAGGACACGTAATGATTTCCCCTGATAAGGAAACATATACGGTCATTAGAGTCTTAAATAAATTAACTCACTTTTCAGAAGCAATGAATAATAAAGTATGTACAGCTGACTCCTTTGAATTCCATCACATATCAATGGATCCATGCGAGTTAGGTATAGTGCTAAACGGTTCTCTCGCCCATACATATGAAGATTGTCTGAAAAGACTTTATCCTTTTGACGATAATAAGTTCAATTACAGATTGAACAACGGCTCGTGGATATGATACGACAAGGCCGGCTTCAATGTATCAGGCCCGGACGGATCCACGACCCACTATCAGGTCTTCGTTGCAGCTGACGGTTCCATCGGGACGTCCACGAATTACACGGTCCAAGAAATTAACACTATCATCAGGGAACGGACCTACTTCACGAATTTCACGCGGACCACTACAATCCCATCATTACCTCTCCCATACAACGCACAGGTGGCTAATCGGTTGATGAAACTAGCCGAGATGGACATCCCGTCACCGACTTATGCAGGGGGGAATCTTCGTTTCTACGTGTCCCTGGCATTAATCAGCGTTAGAGTGATGATTCTTATCGCCGTTAGCATCTTTGTTTGGCGTAGGTTAAGGCAAAAACAGGTGGAGCTCCAGAGGAACGTTTTGCCATGTCCAGACAACACTCCTATTGCATTGAAAGCATTTACATTTAGAGCCGTTTGAAATTGGCCATTTCACTTGACTCGGGGGGTAAAATTGTCTGGAACTGTGAAGTTTGTGAAAAGCAGTCAGTACGCTAGTAATATGTAGCTGAAAAGACTCCAGGACATTGCATTATATATATATATATAAATATATATATATATATATATATATATATATATATATATATATATATATATATATATATATATATATATATATATATATATATATATAAACAGTTAAAATGTGTTTTTTGGGCACCTAATAAAATATTGAAGCCCTATATGTTAAAAAAAAGTATCTTTTGGGCACCTAATAAAATATCTAAGCCTTATATATATATATATATATATATATATATATATATATGTATATATATATATATATATATATATATATATATATATATATATATATATATATATATATATATATGAAACCGTGGTGCGTGTACATACCAGGAATTTTCATCCTGTGCACATTAATATCAAATTTGATGTATTTGTACCTTTACCCAAGTAACAAATATTCTTAATCAGTTACTAACAAACAATCATATCGGTTTTTATGTAGTTATATCTTTATCAAGGTAATAAATATTCTTAATCAGTTACTAATGAACAATCATATCTATTATAATATATCTATATCTTTGACAAAGGTAACAACTATTCTTTAACAAGTTACCAATTCGTATGTACATGTTAATTTTTTTTTTTTTTGGTACCTTATAATCATTTGCTAGCAATATGCCATATATAGCATACATGGATCTGTATTTTCCATGTATTTTTCTTTATTTTTGACTATGTCCGTTAGGTATGTATTTTTTTTTTACATATACCTTTTTTGCATATTCATCCATGATCACTTGTTTATGGCTATGAATAAAATATATATCAAGTCACACTCCTAGGAAACATATTTTTAACGTAATTTTAATGTTCAATGCTTGAAGGTAGCTGTCCTAGTTAATATAATAACAATACATTTATAAACCCATGACCCAAGGGATCATTGGAGAGTTGGAGTGTGACGTCAGCCATAACAGGATGTGAAAATAGACTAAGCTAAATCATTGCATAGGTAAACATTTATTTATGTCTTGTAAACATGTCACAAGCCTCCCGTGAGAAACTGTTGCCCTATTGATCCCTACCGGAATCACCTTACTTCCGGATATAAGGCTATGTGATCATGTTTCTGTGTATTTGTAATAAACGCTGAGATAACTAATACTACGTTATCGACGCAAGCCTATTGTAAGGCAGTTCTATTCATCTTTTCATACGAAATGGTCTTCCAACCAAACGATCCATACTCCAGTGATGGAGCTAACAATAAATTGCTTAAAGTTAACTTAAACTTTGACTTATTTTAAGAAGTAACCTACAAGTCTAATAATTCTATATCACATTGAAGAGGTATGAGACAGAACCACGATGTGTGCGTATAACATTCTCACACTAACATATATTCAGTATATATATATATATATATATATATATATATATATATATATATATATATATATATATATATATATATATATATAGTAATAGACAAACATACTGTTAAAAAACCAAGTATATCAAAGAATTTATCCTTTTCATGGGAGTGAATATAAATGACGAAATTTTGGATAAAACAAAAAATGAAAAACGAAAGTAATTTATCAAAATCGTTACTGGCAGTTGTTCAACCCCTGAAGATATTGGGATTAAATTAAATATATTAAAAAAAAAATCATCTGTATTAGACGAAATGCAACACCAACAAAAAAATTCTCACTCATTCTCTAAAATATTTTCAAATAATAAATAGGAAAAAAGCCACCATTTGTTTAAATGTGTAAAATATGCGCAACTGACAACTAGAAAGGGCGAGAAGCCAGGCAGAGGTGCAAATATGCATCTGATATTTCTGACTGATTCCCACAACTTTTGACACTGATAAATGAACATGTGAGGATGCATGGAGGGAAAAGGTGAATAGAAAAATAGTTTGAGCTTCATATCTCGTCATGAAATGAAAGAGAGGAAATAATAAATATGTATGTATATATATATATATATATATATATATATATATATATATATATATATATATATATATATATATATATATATATATATATATATATATATATATATATATATATATATATACAGTATATATATATATATATATATATATATATATATATATATATATATATATATATATATATATATATGTATATATATATATATATATATATATATAAACTGTATATATATATATATATATATATATATATATATATATATATATATATATATATACACAAATATAGATATATATATATATATATATATATATATATATATATATATATATATATATATATATATATATATAAATTCTTTTTTTGCAACTTCTGTTTTACGTTATAAACGTATATTACAGATAATGGTAATGGTAGATTACAACCATTACCATTTTTTTTATCAATAAGAGTGCTAAAATGATAAAACTAGATTTTTTCTGACAGGCACATCATGAATTTATTACTAGTACACAGTGCACACATGTACATAAACATGAATGGCACGTTCGTGTAAATTCATATAATGTATAAACATACAAAAACAAATACACACATACACATACACGTGCACACACACACACACATATATATATATATATATATATATATATATATATATATATATATATATATATATATATATATATATATATACTGTACACACACACACATATATATATATATATATATATATATATATATATATATATATATATATATATATATATATATATATATATATATAGAATGTGTGTTTGCTTGTCAATTTGTATGCTTGTGTGAAACTGATATTTTCTTGTAATTTCTATTGATAAACTTCAATTATCCTCAATGGTACATAATAGAAAAAATTGTTGTGAACAAATTGTAAAAAAATAGTTCATGAATTCCTGTCCTGTTCTTTTGGAGGTGTTTTGACAATCAAGTTCTTTAAAGCTCCACAAACTGAGTAATATCACTTAAGAAAAAATTGTTGAGGACACTGCTTGTGGTTCCTTTACTTCAAAGATAAATATGAAATCTTTCGAAATCTCTTTAGAGGAATAACATTCCTTTCAGATCCAAAGGTCTTACAAATGCTTGGGAGTGTTTTAAATGGATCTCCAGGAATGGAGGAAGGTCAGTCAGGTGAAAGAGGAACTTCGATCTTAAAGGATTGAGGATTACGACATTTGAGAAGCCTAGTTTTATCGAAAGAGAGATTAAAGGATTCATAATAGATATGGCTGTTTTTACTGTATTTAATGGAATACGATATATGGGAAAGATCAATAAATAATATGTTTCTCTGTTTCTAAACAAATTCAAGCATGATGTATACTACTAAACACATCAATAATTCTTGTGTCCTATAAACGTTATTTTACAGTTTGAATACCGAAATGATTTATGATGATTCATTTATAAAAAGTGTGTGTAGGCTACGGAATATATAGCAGGGCACTTTTACTAAGGAATCAAAGGCAAGTAAAATATAATCATATCCTATAAAACGTGCATGTGACACTTAGATTTCTATAGTTAGAATAATACAATATATAGACAAAAAATATTTAATCCAAAAAATAAGTAGGATTTTAGAGCATATGAAAAACATTTCCCAGAGTCTCACAGTGATATTATGGTCACTCAAACACAATCTCCTGTGGATGGCATGAAAGCGGTGTTACAACAAACACAAGACAGCGTCGAAAATATTTTTAATTTTTCCCAAGAAACGACGGCACTTTATCTTTAAAACAGAAACTAATATTTTATAAAAAATATTGTAAGCTTTAAATTGAGATGAATTAAATAGTTCTGTTCCTGTAAATGAAAATATATTCCAAGCATTTTCCAGGTTTTCAGAAACGCGGATTGTAATCATGTACCTTTTTAGATGTAAGTGTTTCCTTCTACCTTTCCTCTTGCAGAATGGCTATGTGTCAGATTTCCGTGTTAATAAATCAGTTGATCACAGGCAACGCTTCCGAGACCCGGGAGTGACCAAAAATGCCCGACACCGCCAACCCTCTGGACGAAATCACCACAGCTGCTTCCCTCCGTCTACCTCCTTTCGCATCATACAACCCAGTCCTAGCTCTTTGGGGTAATAACTTTCTTCAGCTCAAAATATCATATTGGTGTCACGAAAAGCTGCATTTTAAATCCTACCCGACAACGTTTTTTTAACAAGTAGCAGAATGGTTAGTTGATCCAAACACCACTGTGGCATACGAAACTCTGAGGGCCTAACTAAGATGATCCTTCATTATGCCCCCAGGCATCACAGCCAGGAAATTTCTGGACAATGTAAGAATGGCAATAGGGATTAACTCCGTTGACTAGTAAAAATACACACCACTGACACGCAAAAAGAGACAACGCTGGACTTAGAGCCGAAAGTCCTCCTAACGAAGTTACCACATTAAATAGTTACGGAAATTCTCAACACATACAACATGTCCCTCAAGGATTTCCTATAACTAGAATATGAGGTTCATTGGCCTAAACCTCAGCAGAGCCCACTTTGCCACCTGCAGCAGTGGCTGCTACACACCCCAAACTATAAGTGACAAAGAAGCAGAGGACAATCCAGATTCCCCTACAGCTCTCAAATGCTATTCAAGGAATAGCAAGTCTTTTATCAAGCAGTTACTCCAACAGAGACTACAGCCCGACAAACCAAAGGGCCTTTGTCTCTTTCATTGGAGATTCTTAGGTACATGCTGTCAAATAACCTGAACTGCAGCCCAACCAACTAATCGTCAGATTGGTAGTCTCATACAAGGGAACAGATCTATCTATCACTCTCTTTATTTGAACAGAAGAAAAAAGACCTCTATGTGTTTCTGACGATGAGATATCTAACTCTGCAGACATAACTAACCAACTCAAAGGGGCAACAATATTTTCGAAAATCGATCTCCTGAAGGGGTATTATCAAGTCCAGGTAGTAAAAGAGGACATAGAAAAGACAGCAATCATCTACCATTTCAGTACATACTTCTATTTACAGATTTTTCAGCCTTCGAAATGCAGGTACCATCTTCCAATGCCTTATGATCGACATCCTCAGAGATATACTCTGCTGCATCATATACATTGACAACATCCAGATTTTCAGCCTCAACTGTAAACAGTGCATCAAAGATATAAAACAAGTCTTCAAGGACAAAAAATATTGTAGAATTTCCCGGAAGTGTTAAACCCCTCCCAATGAAGGTCTAAGTCACTGACGATTTCCAATGCCAGGAAACATCAAAGCATTGCAAGAGTTTGCTGGTATGATTAATAACTTTAACGTTTTTATACTGAACCTGGCTAGAATCCTGTCTCCTTTATATTAATGTTTAAAGGGAAAAGCCAAAACATTATAGTGGTCGGATAAACAAGAAACGACATTTCAAAAAGCCAAAAAATACCTTAGTTCTGCTCCAACACTAGCACAGAAATAGGTACAGTACTCAAGTAGGATACATACGACGGTCACCAACCACCATAATTTTTTAGTAAGATGTTATCTGCAGTGAAAAAGAAATACTCAAAATTTGACAAAGAACTACTGGCAGTCCACTGTACCATTTGGCGTTTAAGACACATGCTCAAGGGATGCTAATTCATTTTGCAAACGAACCATCAGCCTTTGATTCAAGCCTTCATAAAAAAGGCAGATTACAGGTCAGTGCACCAGGGACAATTGTCAGTAATCACCGAGTATTCCTCTACCCTCAGGCATCTCAAGGGTTCTTCGAACAATTCGTAGAGGCCTTTTCCAGAAACACCATTAAAGGCGTACAAATCGGTATATCATACTCTGATATAACTGCAAACCAGAAGGACGATAAAGAACTACAACATCCGGCAGGAAAGTCCCAACCTTTCGTAGAGGGATCTCGTCATAGATTGTCAGTGAGAAGAGTAACCTTCATCCTTTCTCCTATCCCCTTTTGGTTTTGGAGGGAAAAACTTTCAACCTGGCCCATAATCTGCAGTATGATACCATTCAGGCTGCTCTGCAGCCTGCATCCTAACTGAGCAATAAATATATAAGGCAGCGAAGACACATATCAAGAATTTGGCATGTAAATGACTTCCCTGTCAGACATCCATGATCACAAGGCACACAGAATCCAGGATAGTGGAATTCAAGACAACTGATCCCTGCCTCGCTCATATTTGCATTGACATTATGATATATTACACCCAAGGCGAGCAATATAGATATCTTATTACCATCATCGATCCGAGTACCAGGTGACCCAAGACAACACCTGTCAAACAAAAGATTGTGGAAAGCTGTGTAAAAGCTCTAATTAAGCGGTTCCAATACATAACCATTGATAAGGAGGCTAATTTCCCGTCAGCCCAATGAAGTTCCCTAGCCGTCAGCCTTGGAATGAAATTAAACCATACGATGATGTACAACTCGGAAGCTAATAGCATGGTTGAGCGTTTCCACTGTTCCCTTAAAGCAGCGCTCACTGATAAATGTCAGGATGGAAGGTGGAAAGAGGATTTACTATGAATCCTATTAGGACAACCTCTCACACAGCTCTAAACGCCACTACGGATGAGGCACTTTACTGACAATTATTAGCGATATCCGCAGACATATTTTAGGATCCAAATGAACTTAACATCCATTTCGACGTCCGTAAAACAACAGAGGAAATTCTTCCTTCAAGAGACAAATACACCATAGCCAAGAAACCCTACGTTCCCGCAGAACTAGATTCACACTGATCCCCGTGTCACTTGCATGCTCGGGACCTCATCCGAGAAGACAGAAGTGTTATGAAATGCTACAGGAAAAAAGAACTACCTGAGCATTTATAGACAGGCTTAAACCAGCATACATCCCACATAACCCTTCAGTAAATGGAGTCATTTTTTTTGGAGGGATGGTTGAGGGTGAGAAGAATATTGCAAGAACTGTTTCCCAGCCTCTCACGGCAATATGTTGTTCACCAAAATACGACCTCCTATGGACAGCATAAAAACAGGCTTACAATAAACAAAAGACAGCGTCAAACATATTTTTTGTTTATTGCAGGAATGACGACACTTTATCTTCAAAACAAAAATTCATATTTAATAAAGAATATTATAAACTTTCTATTAAGATGATTCAAATGCTTTTGTTCCTGTAAACAGAATATATTCGAAACGTTTATCAGGTCTGCAGGAACACACCTGAATTGTAATTGTGTATTTCTATATGTCAGATTTCTTATTAGCTGCAGCTTTACGAGAGCCAGTGTCTGCTGTGGGCCGCATTATCCCAAGAGCCTCAAGGGTCATGCAAATTACAACAATTACAACAACAACAACTAGTGCCGGCCGGAAGGGCCTGGCAATCTTCAACAATAATTTCAGAATTCTCTTTGAATATATCAGTTAATCCCGGATAGCATTTCTTTCTAAATCATGATCAGCAAAGACTAATCCATAGTTTATTCAATTTTGCTGGTAAAGTTTGCGAATCTAAACCGGGGAAATATGATGCGATCAAAATAGAAAAAAAGCATAACAATAATTTCAGTGGAAATATGAAAAAAAAATCTTTACATTTTAAAGGGAATCAGTCATGACAGATGCATATAAAAGATCGTTTATGACCAAGATATGAATAAAAGGTAAATGAGTTAGGAAAATCATCTAGATTAAAAAAAACTTGAGTAGCGTTTACAAATACTTTATTATAGAGGGAAATATATTATGCTAAAAACTAATAGGTTCGACTCCCCAGGAAATGAATTGATATGAAAGTGAAGCATGGAATAATTAATCTTTGTAAAATCCTTACTAGTCTAGTAGATATGTCGAATAAAATGGCCAAGATGTTCACTTGCGGAAGAAAGCATGACAATTTGCATACAGGGATTTTTGAGTAGGCTGAATCCATTTCTAACCGGATCCACGCTGGCAAACCAAGGGGTCTTACTCAAAATCGAGAAATCCAAAATGGCCGCCTTGCGTATTGCCAATTTTTATATTTTATCAGAACTTTGGTTCTATTTGACATAGAAGCATGATCTTGGTGTTGATTTATAGGTTTTTAGGGTCAAGAAATTCAATGAGTTACACTAAAATACCATAAAATAGTTTTTTGAGCAAAATCCAAAATAGCTGCTTTCTGCTCGTAATGCAAATATCAATCTAGTTAAACGTTTTTCTTCTGTGTGGCACATAGCATCTTATGGCTAAATATAGGTCTTAAGTACAAGAAACTTGGTTACATTTTACTATTAATTTGTAGACAAAATAAGAACCAGTAAATGGTTATCTAAACACTTAACATATAGGGTAAACAACTCAATGAATTATTGTTTTATTTTTGTTTAGTTATCAGGAAGATCATACATGTATATCATTCCATAATTCTTATGTTTAATTCTGTTTTCAGAAACTGCCATTAATCTGATGATTGGTTTTATTTTCAGGACATATATCTGATTAGGCTACATTTTGTATGACAAAACCAAAATATTTTATATAGATATCTCACTTATATAAATACAACTTATTTCTCTTTCTTTTCAGGTGATAACTCTGAGGTGCATGCTTACCTGTTACAACTGATGAAGAAGAAACTACTATGGCAACCAAGAAAATAAAGCTTGACAGTGGTTCTGAAGTGGTCTTGCCTGAAACCGATTGGACACTCTGTGCTCTATGTCAAAAATGTACACCGGAACCGCTGCGAGACCCATCTCAATCCAAGAATGTCCATCAGTCAAGGCCTTATGATACAATAGCTGAATATGTCCAGGAGCTACACTCACTTGGTGCCCTGCCAATAAACATAAACTTGTCAAGCCTAGAAGACAGCCAATGTATAGCTGCAACTCTTTCCAAACACAATGCAAAATGGCAAAAAACATGCCACATGAAGTTTAGCAAAGAAAAAGTTGAGCGAGAGAGACTGAGACTTCTCCGCTCAAAAGCAGACTACGAGCAGTATTCCCTGGATCCTCCATTCAAACTGACGATCACAGAACATACCTGATGTGGATGTGAAGATATTTGATGGGGCAGCTCTCGTCCACACATTGGATCCCAAGACTGCTAAAACAAATGTGAAAACATTCAAAGACTATGCAGAGTGTGTCTTTTTTCCTTATCTCAAGAGGCAACTTGAACATGTGGCTCGAGTAGATGTTGTTTGGGATGCCTATAAGGACGACAGTCTTAAAGCACACACCAGAGAGCATCGAGATACTGGAAAAGCTCTTCGGGTTTCCGAGAAAACACGACTTCCTCACAACTGGAAAAGCTTCTTGCGTGTTGACAGCAACAAGGTGGAACTCTTTAGATTTCTAGCCAATGTGATCAAATCTGAATCAACAGTGCTAGGAAAGATGCTGGTCACAACAAAAGGTCAGAATGTTGCCTCCTCCTCAACACTTGATGTTTCTGGGCTTCAACCATGCACTCATGAAGAAGCAGACTACCGAATGATGCTTCACTGCTTCCATGCCTACAGCAATAACATGAAGAGGATTATGGTGCATGCGACTGACACAGATGTCTTAGTTCTAGCCATTGTGACTGCTATCAGCATGAAAGATAGTGAACTCTGGCTAGCATTTGGTCATGGTACTCACTTTCGGTATACTGCAGAGGCCTCCCATTCATGCATGCCATATCAGGATGCGACACGGTGTCTTCATTTAGCTCTGTCGGTAAGAAGACTGCATGGGAAGTATGGAAATCATTTCCAGAAATCACTGAAGTGTTTCAAAGACTGTCTGCTACTCCACGTGAAGTTACAGAAGCGGACCTGAAGAAACTTGAAAGATATGTGGTTCGGCTGTACTCTCGCACATCGCAACTCACTGATGTAAATAAACCCAGGAAGCACCTCTTCTCCTACTGTAATCGGAAGCTGGAAAACATCCCACCGTCACGTGCAGCACTTCTACAACATGTAAAGGGTGCTGCTTATCAAGCTGGATACATCTGGGGTCAGGCATTGGAAGCCAGTCCAACACTTCCGAGTCCTTCTGAGTGGGGGTGGACACTTGACAGTGAGAGAATGTGGGTGCCCTTATGGAGTACCGTGCCAGAAGCATCAAAGGGCTGCAGAGAACTCATTAAGTGTGCCTGTAAAAAACGGTGCACAGGATGATGTCAGTGTGCTAAAGCAAGCCTCCCGTGCACACAGCTGTATTTTTGTGGTGGACAATGTGAAGAGGCCATTGACAGATTAAATTAAGTTTATTTCTTGAAATTTATAAAACATTTCAATATTTTGTCTTCATCTTAATACTGTTTCAGTAAAACCCTTTGTCCAATGTATATTCCCAATATAATAACAAAATGACAAGTGTACATCTCTATTCTTTGTGCGTTATGAGAAAGAACAATATTGCTTTCAATGGTTCATCGAAATTTCTTTAAACTGTAACTAGATTTTTTTACTGGTGAACATATTATAGGAATCAAAATGCTATATTGAATTTCTTATCCCAAAACCTATTAATAACAGTGAAAAGGTGAATAAAGTAGTTATATGCCGAATAGACAAATAGTTTACTGGGTTGCATTATGCATGGAGGGCAGCCATCTTGAATTTTGTTCTAAATAACATTTTATGTTTTTTTAAGGAGTCTTATTGCATTCCTTGACCCTAAAAACCTATATATCTAAATTAAGATCATGTTTCTAGGTAAAAAAGAACCAATGTTCTGATGAAATAGCAAAATCGGCAATACGCAGGGCGGCCATTTTGGATTTCTTAATTTTGAGTAGGACCCCTTGGTTTGCCAGCGTGGATCCGGTTAGAAATGGATTCAGCATACTTAAAAACCCTTGTATACAAATTTTCATGCTTTCTTCCGGAAGTGAACATCTTTTTGACATATCTGCTGGACTATACTTTGTATTGACAAGTATGACAAGATCTCGTCGATATAATGGGAACAAATAAAAGGAAATCAGTGGAGTTCTTTATTTTAGAATTCAAATGTATATATATATATATATATATATATATATATGTATAATATATATATATATATATATATATATATATATATATATATATATATATATATACATATATAAATATATACATATATATGTATATAAATATAAATATATATATACACATATATATATATATATGTATATATATATATATATATATACATATATGTATATCTATACATATATATATATATATTTATATATATACATACATACATATATATATATATATATATATATATATATATATATATATATATGTATATTTGAGAATATATATATATATATATATATATATATATATATATTCTCAAATATACATATATATATATATATATATATATATATATATATATATATATATATATATATATATATATATATATATATATATATATATATATATATTCTCAAATATACATATATATATATATATATATATATATATATATATATATATATATATATATATATATATATATATATATATATACATTCATGTATATATACAGTATATATATATATATATATATATATATATATATATATATATATATATATATATATATATACATTCATGTATATATACAGTATATATATATAAATATATATATACATTCATATATATATATATATATATATATATATATATATAATTTTTTATGTGTGTATGTACATATAAAATTACTGTATCTCAATATTCAATAAGCTTGTATATTGAAA
>NC_090730.1:36255781-36258281 GCF_036898095.1 Palaemon carinicauda
AATACTTATCTGTTTGCTAAAACTTTGTTGTTAATGGTACATACTTCTTACCTCAATCATATGTCCTTCTTAACTTCATCACTAGCATTAAAAACAATAAAACATAAATGAATGAGAGAATGATCATAGGTACTGAAGTTGAAAAATCAAGGGAATCCAACATTAATTATAAAACTAGATTCTTTCATAATAGGTGATTTTGAATATATGCTTTCGTTTATTAAGGGATATATAACGGAGAATTAATAATACTCTTTTTATCACGCGTATTCATATGATCAAATTATTGATATGTCCAATATGGTCATGAAACTCCAGCTTTTACTATGGCCAAATGACGCAGAAATAAGGGCTCAGAGGAATTTTCCGACGTCATTTCAATGTTAAAATACTTTTGTGTCTATACTCAAAGAGTTAATTATTAGTAGACAGTTTGAAATTGTTCAAGTCAGCAACGTTTTCATGTTTGGTTATGCAAATTGTATGCACTCTTAGGAGGTAGTGGTATTTGAAAGGGTAAAAGGCATTTAAAGGAGGTAAGAGAACTTTAGACTACTTTTGGACTATACAGTATCAAAGGTATTCTTTAATACCTTGGCGTAATTTTAGCCTGAATTAATGGCATATTAAAAGGGATCATTAAAGCTAAAAGTCCTTGAATGCTCGATTATGGATTTATACGATGGAGTTGAAGAAGTAAAGGATATTAATATACCCAAGAATTTAATAGAAAATATAGATTGGAAGACTGTGGAGTGCTTACAAACTTATTTATGTAACATGATACATACTTAGGGATTTAAAGGGAAGGTTTATACATGCATATGGATAAATGATATAGGTCTGAGGGAGCATTAATGTTTTTCGAAAATAATCAATGTTGAATAAAATAGAATTGAGAATCTATAAAATATCTAAGAATTGAATGATTATTAGATAAAGTAAACATGAGTCTTTGTTCGCTATATTAGACTTAATAATGAATATGTAAACTTAACGTAGGGATTCTCCGTGTAATTCTAGATCTAAATATAGATAAATAAGGTAAAATAAAGCCTACCAGGAGGCTTTTAGACTTAATTGAGGATACACAAGAGTGGAATGAAAAATATTTAAGGAATGGATAATGACTATCAGCTCCTATGTCAAAAAAAAAAAAAAAAAATATTTCATCTTGATACTATTTCCTCTTATGAAGAAATTACGTCGAAAATAAGCCTATATATTAGAGAGAAAGAGAGAGAGAGAGAGAGAGAGAGAGAGAGAGAGAGAGAGAGAGAGAGAGAGAGAGAGAGAGAGAGAGAGAGGTGGTTTTACTTTATATCGCCTTAGAAATACCCCGAAACGCTCTTAGTCAACCAAAGTGTTTCTCTTCCTGAGCCATATTTACCTAATCTCCCCAGGCTATATGAGAAATAAACATTTCGCTCATTGACCCATTTCTTCGGGCATTAATGATCAAACGCTGACTTAGCATCAGTGGTTGTAGTCATCGTAATATCAGAATATTGACACACGTAATAGTCCTCATATGCTGTAACTTGGCTCTAAAGGGTATTTTGGTTTAGGTTACTTTTGAACTTCAAAGAGTTAACTCTATTGTTTTTTCATGATTTATTTCTTTTATTGTCATATGACTTGTCTTAGAAATACACATGTAAGAGAGAGAGAGAGAGAGAGAGAGAGAGAGAGAGAGAGAGAGAGAGAGAGAGAGAGAGAGAGAGAGAGAGAGAGAATTTTAATTTTCAAGTAAGCTCTCCGGTACAATGCCTTTTCTTGGGCTGTTCTATACACTGTATACGATTGCAGGTTCATTTGTATGTGCGAGAAAACGAATCACCAATTTTTCTAGGAAGTGAGAGAGAAATTCAGTAAAATTACACTCACGGAATTTCCATTCTTAAATCGACATAATTTTTAAGGTACCCAGGAATGTATGTTTGTTTATGCATACGTTATGCAGAGAGAGAGAGAGAGAGAGAGAGAGAGAGATTTATGGAAACGAATATATTTCCTGTTTAATTTAGTTGCGCCTGAGCTATGTAAACTTCTATTCGTAATTTTGTCAATGGAAGTGCATTAAGAAGTTACATTACATTACTTACCTGTTGTGATGTAACCACATTTCACAACAAAACCCCCAAGAGTGGGGAGAAAGAAGAACGAAGAGGCTAGTTACTCCCACATTCATCCTAGTCTTATTCCGGGTAACATCTGCCTTCAACCGACGGAATACGAACTGACAGACAGCTGCTACATGTCTGAATATAATAAATATTTGGCTTAGTCAGAATGGTCAGTAGCCATCTTTGCTATACCGAGCCATTGAAATAAATTGTATACCTTTAATAAGACTTGGCACCAATATTATGGCAATTTGTCATTAATTTTGATTGAATGTGTATTAGTGCTCGTTGATCCGTTTATAAAGAGAAATATAAATTCATCATGATGAAATGGCATGAGGTAAATAGTAATTAAATCCTTGATGACATTATAG
>NC_090730.1:36260781-36278281 GCF_036898095.1 Palaemon carinicauda
AAATATCATCTCCCTGTAAATGTAATAACCTTCAAGCACTTTGCTGCTTATCAGTATCAAAATAGCATGTAATAAAAATTCTTTCTAGAAATTTTATTCCAACCATGACTAAGTTGTGGAATGATCTTCCTAATTGAGTAGTTTAATTAGTAGAAATTCAAAATCTGAAACTTGCAGCAAATGTTTTTATGTTGAACAGGCTGACATAAGTCTTTTTATAGTTTATATATAAAATTAATGTTCTATGATTTTATCTTAATTATTTATTATTTATTATAGCGCTTATTTATCTATTTATTTCCTTTCCTCACTCTGTTATTTTTCCCTGTTGTAGCCCTGGGGCTTATAAAATCTTCCTTTTCCAACTAAGGTTGTATCTTAGCTAGTAATAATGAAAATAATGACAATAATAATAATAAATGTCAAGAAAAAAGTCATCAAGGAATCAGACTGATTATCTATGTACAATAAGAGACGTAGTGGATTTGGTCCCAGGAGCTAAATCTTTTGAACATATATTCATTAAAAGATTTATGAATGAGTATTTTTAAAGACAATGAAACTTGGTAGAATTTGTTATGAGACCACCATTCCCAGAATTTTTAGGAATGGATAGTCTTGAGAGCATAGTACGATGTAGAGAAGCAGAGCTACTATCAGTCAGTATTCAGGATGAAGTTACTAAATTATTTTTCCGGATGGGTTCGATGGATATTCATATTATGCTAGGCTGAATGATTTTTAGTGTTAATCAAAAGTTAGGCATTCATAATGCTATTTAAGAGTTGATTTCCATGCACCACATAATCGATACATATTATAATAAATCCGTATTAAATCCCCTGCTATAACAGTTTTTCTTATGCAAAAGAAAATGATCTCTCATATATACATATATGCATACATAAATATATATATATATATATATATATATATATATATATATATATATATATATATATATATATATATATATATATATATATATGCGCTTATAGGTCACTAAATAGCGCGTGACAATATATTCAGCCAAGGCCACAGTAAAAATAAAAGAATGCGTACCGAGCGCTTTCGTGTTATTTCAACACATTTTCGAAGTACAATGGTAAAAACACAGAGAACATCTAACAAAGTAAACTAAAAAAATTGAAAAAAAAAGGATTCAAAGTCCGGTTAAAACTAGTACAGCAGATACAGAACTGTTCAACAGGTGATCAAAAAGAAACAATCTTACAAATCTCGTTAACAACAAATGGGTCCTGTTTGTACATACCCTGGCTTACATTCATTAAGTCACTGTGATATTTGATAAAAGCTGATTCAATTATATTTCTACGAGTTATATTATTACAATATAAAACAACTTTTGCCCCTTCCCAATGAATCTTGTGATTAAAATTATTAATGTGTAAAAACAAAGCATTCGAGATTTGTCCCGTTCTCACACTATATTTGTGTTGTTTAATTCTGGTGTCCAGTCCCTTCCCAGATTATCCAAGATAAAAACACTTGCAGTTCATGCAAGGAACCCCGTAAATGCAGCCCTGAGAAACTTTGGGAGAATTCCTTATTAGAATGCATTTCAGTGTATTTGAAAATTTAAAAACAACATTAATAATAAAATTCTTGCAAAAACTTGGAACCCTCCGTAAGAGGTCATTATATGGTAAAACGAGCACATTATCATTATTAAAAGCCATTCTCGGAGTTGCAGAATAAAAAGTTCTTTGTGCTTTTTGTAAAGCACTTTCAATAAAATATTTAGGGTATTTCAATTTTTCCGATATATTGGAGATACTTTCAAACTCTCCCTGAAGAAATTCCGGGCTGCAGATACGTAAGGCTCTTAAAAACATAAAAGAAAAAGTAGCCTTCTTAACTTGATTACTATGGTTTTAATAATATTGAATATATGAATTCACGTTTGTAGGTTTTCTATACACTGAATATTTGAAGCCATTTAGAGTACGGTGAACATTTACATCCAAAAAAAAAAGACAACCATCACGTTCTTCTTCACAAGTGAAATTAATGGAAGGTACCAAATTGTTATGTTCAAAGAGAAATGCATTTACATTCTCGGTTAGAGTCCATATGCAAAAAATATCATCAACATACCTGAACCACAGAACACCACAAGGCAAAATATTAGGTAAAAATCTTGTTTAAAAAAACTCCATATATAAACTACTTAAAACAGGTGAAAGAGGATTTCCCATTGCCCAACCAAATTTTTGTGTATAGAATTTGTCATCAAAAGTAAAAACAGAATCACAAATGCAGAGTTTAACCAGTTCTAAAATATTATGAGTGGACAAGGGTAAATCATAATTGTCTAAAAATTCAAGCAAGTCATTTATAGGTACTTTTGTAAACAGAGATACAACATCAAAACTAATCATTTTAAACTTAAAATTACTAGTTGTGCTATTTAGTTTTTTTTATCAGATCTACATTAAACCCCATTAGACCAATTATCAGTTCTTTTGGGTCATGTACTTACAAGCTTTCAAAATGGCTGGTTAAGATTCTTTCACCTTTAGTAGGAAGCATTTCGAATTCCAATATCAAACATAATGTAGATCTGATAGAAAAACTAAATAGCACAACTAGTAATTTTAAGTTTAAAATGATTAGTTTTGATGTTGTATCTCTGTTTACAAAAGTACCTATAAATTACTTGCTTGAATATTTAGCTGAATTTTTAGACAATTATGATTTACCCTTGTCCACTCATAATATTTTAGAACTGGTTAAACTCTGCATTTGTGATTCTGTTTTTACTTTTGATGACAAATTCTATACACAAAAGTTTGGTTTGGCAATGGGAAATCCTCTTTCGCCTGTTTTAAGTAATTCATATATGGAGTTTTTTTTAAACAAGATTTGTACCTAATATTTTGCCTTGTGGTGGTTTGTGGTTCAGGTATGCTGATGATATTTTTGCATATGGCCTCTAACCGAAAATGTAAATGCATTTCTCTTTGAACTTAACAATTTGGTACCTTCCATTAATTTCACTTGTGAAGAAGAACGTGATGGTTGTCTTTCTTTTTTGGATGTAAATGTTCACCGTACTCTAAATGGCTTCAAGTATTCAGTGTATAGAAAACCTACAAACGTGAATTCATATATTCACCATTATTAAAACCATAGTAATCAAGTTAAGAAGGCTACTTTTTCTTCTGTTTTTAGGAGCCTTACGTACCTGCAGCCCGGAATTTCTTCAGGGAGAGTTTGAAAGTATCTTCAATATATCGGAAAAATTGAAATACCCTAAATATTTTATTGAAAGTGCTTTACAAAAAGCACAAAGAACTTTTTATTCTGCAACTCCGAGAATGGCTTTTAATAATGATAATGTGCTCGTTTTACCATATAATGACCTCTTACGGAGGGTTCCAAGTTTTTGCAAGAATTTTATTATTAATGTTGTTTTTAAATTTTCAAATACACTGAAAAGCATTCTAATAAGGAATTCTCCCAAAGTTTCTCAGGGCTGCATTTACGGGGTTCCGTGCATGAACTGCAAGTGTTTTTATCTCGGACAATCTGGGAAGGGACTGGACACCAGAATTAAACAACACAAATATAGTGTGAGAACGGGAAAAATCTCGAATGCTTTGTTTTTACACATTAATAATTTTAATCACATGATTCATTGGGAGGGGTCAAAAGTTGTTTTATATTGTAATGATATAACTCGTAGAAATATAATTGAATCTGCTTTTATCAAATATCACAGTTACTTAATGAATGTAAGCCAGGGTATGTACAAACAGGACCCATTTGTTGTTAACGAGATTTGTAAGATTGTTTCTTTTTGATCACCTGTTGAACTGTTCTGTATCTGCTGTACTAGTTTTAACCGGACTTTGAATACTGTTTTTTTCAATTTTTTTTAGTTTACTTTGTTAGATGTTCTCTGTATTTTTACCATTGTACCTCAAAAATGTGTTGAAATAACACGAAAGCGCTCGGTACGCCTTCTTTTATTTTTCCTGTGGCCTTGGCTGAATATATATATATATATATATATATATATATATATATATATATATATATATGTGTGTGTGTGTGTGTGTCTGTGTGAAATGCTTTGACTCGTGGTGTAAGTTATGTATGAATATTGAATATAAAGGATTTAACGAAGTTCAAGTAAACGGATTTTGAGCGAAGCGAAAAATCTATTTTTGGGTGAGATGGCCATGTCGTCCTGATGGAAGTTCCTATAGGGTAGCTTCCTAGGGTATATTACAACTACGGCGATATTCCCAGAGAATTTACCTTAAGGTACCCAGAATTCTAACTCCTGGAGCGAATATCCCTAATGAAAGGGATATCGCGACATATCAGAGGACGTATTCTTGACACACCACATGGCAATCTGCACCCCAAACAGAGATAACACATCGAAGGGGTCAATTGGCAAGAAAACGAAAACGAGAAAGAAAAAGGGGGAGCCGCTCCCATTGCTCCCTCTTCTCCCGTTTCGTAAGCGTGCCTGGCACCAATCCTGGCGCCATCTGTATTCCTTGTAGCGATACACAAGGTGCTACAGATACTGTATGTAGGGAGGGGTCCTACAGCCCTTTCATAGAAAGGGAAGGGCGGGTCCATCAGGACGACATGGCTGGAGCCCAAAAATAGATTTTTCGCTTCGCTCAAAATCCGTTTTTTGGGCTCAAGCCATGTCGTCCTGATGGAAGTATACCAGAGCATTACTGTATCTGTGGATTCTCAGAACGTGCCGTACTCCCCGGAGGTAATTTTTCCCGGTCGACTAGACCTAGAGACCTAAGATGTTACCGTTATATATCTTTTCAACTAACCATAAACCATGTTAGAGCTTCCTGCCCCCTACTGGGAAGAGTCCTACTAGACTCTGGAAAAGTCTCGAAGAGTACATATACCTATGTATGAATACCAGGCAAGCGAATATAGTGGTCTCACCCTATATTAAGTAAAGCATAGTTTGTAAAGAACCACTTCGTCAATATGAAATATCGACCAGTTCTCCGCACAATACTTGTATTGGACAAAGGTTTATATCCGTATAGGAGTAAACTTGTAAATATATATATATATATATATATATATATATATATATATATATATATATATATATATATATATATATATATATATATATATATATATATATATATATATATAAGAAGAGGATAACCCAAAACTTTAAGCATAAGTATGATAGTAAACAGAACTTGTTTATCTGAAAGAAAAACATTATTGCCACTTTTAAGATACCGAGGTATCAAAGTCATAAAAGTCTGTATTACAAATCAATCACATTAGCGTTAGAAACGCTCGGCACACATGTCTGCACTTATGCTAGGTTCACCTTTGGAAATGGAACAGTCTACGTGGGCAACTCAGTGCCCTCACTTAGTTTGTAGCACAGTATGTAACTACACACTCACCCCGGAATTAATCGTCCCAATTAAAACCACTGTTCCTCGCAGAGTTAAACAGTAGGGTTAACGACGCGACCCACTGCTACCACAGATCTCTTTAGTTCCTCTACTTGCTTCGCATAGTGGCGAAAGAACACTCTGGAAGACTTCCAGCCAGTGTATGAACGGAGATGTTCAAAATCCATACAATTAAAGAAATTTAAGGATGAGGCTACTTTCCTCGGATCGTGACCTGCGGGTGTACTGTCAGGATCCGCTCTGCGAATAAAATATGTGATTTTCGCTCTGAGTTGATTCAGAGATAAATTTGAGCCTTATGTTTCTCCCCTGAATAGTTGACCACCCTTGAAGTCTGAAGTTCTACGAAGATAGACCTTTAGGCATTCTACTGGACATAGAGATGCATCTTCTTTCAGAGGGCAGATTCTCCAGGGACCCCACCTGTTGGTGGGTAACTCATTCTTGGCGAGAAACGTAGGATCCGGAAACAGGTTCAGTTCTCCCCCATCTAGGAACTGAACATGACCTTCCTCTCTCGAGAGGGCTACAATCTCACTAACCCTGGCCCCGGACGCGAGTGCAAATAGGAAAATAACTTTTTGGGTCAAATCCTTTAACGCACAATCCTCATTGCTCAACAGAGAAGCGAAATGAAGAACTTTGTCTAAAGACCATGAAATGGGCTTTGGAGGTGCTGAAGGTCTGAGCCTAGCGCAGGCTTTCGGAACTTTATTAAAGATCTCGTTACCTAGGTCGACCTGGAAGGCATATAGAATGGGTCTTGTCAAAGCAGACTTACACTCCGAAATCGTGTTAGCTGCCAACCCTTGACCATGGAGGTGGATGAAGAAAGATAAGCAGAAGTCTGTCGAGATCTCCTGCGGATTCTTCGCCTTGACAAAGGCCACCCATTTTCTCCAAGATGACTCATATTGCCTTCTAGTAGATTTGCACTTATATTCCTCTAGGAAGTCTATGCTGGCTTTCGAAATCCCGAAACGCTTTCTCACCGCTAGGGAGAGAAAATCATGAGCTACAGGGTCCGGGTATTCTGTAATGAAGCGCAGACAGTCGACTTCTGGACTCGCTGGGTCAGAACTGGATCTGGTAGCAGTAGAAACTTCAACCGTAGTTCCAATGCCAGGGGGAACCACACGTTGTTCGGCCACTTGTGGGCCACTATTGCCGCTACCCCCTTGAAGGATCTCAGTTTGTTGAGGACCCTCAACAGAAGGTTGTGAGGAGGGAACAGATAAATCCTGGACCATCTGTTCCAGTCGAGGGACATCGCGTCCACTGCTTCCGCTAAGGGGTCCTCGTACGGGGACACTTACAGGGGCAACTTCTTGTTGTCTTTCGTCGCAAAGAGGTCTATCTGCAGATTCAGAATGAAGGAGAATGATCCTGCGTCTAAGGACCATTCCGACTCTATCGGTGTGAACCTGGATAGAGCGTCCGCTGTATCATTGTGGACTCCTTGAAGGTGAACTCCCGACAGGTACCACTTCTTCTTTTCCGCCAATCGGAAGATGGCCAACATCACCTGGTTGAGAGGTGGTGACCTCGATCATTGTCGATTCAAGCATCTCACAACTACCTCGCTGTCCATCACCAACCTTATGTGGATCGAGTGACGCGGGGAGACTTTCTTTAAGGTAAGGAGCACTACAATAGCTTCTAGAAAGTTTATGTGAAAGGTCTTGAATAGCTTGGACCAAGTCCCCTGGACTTTTTTCCGATGAGAGTGACCTCCCCATCCCTCCTTCGAGGCGTCTGAGTGAATCGTCACCGACGGGGGAGGTGGCTGAAGAAGAACCGACTTCTTTAGATGTCTGGCTTGGGACCAAGGCCTGAGAAGAGTACGTAGCCGAAGCGGAACTGGTCTTCTCAGATCTCTTCGCGCGTTTGATGCATAACTTCTCCAAACTCCGGTTGCATCCTTTAGCTGTGCTCTCAGCACCGGGTCTGTCACCGAAGCAAACTAGAGAGAACCCAGTTCCCTCTCCTGTTCGCGTCTTGATATCCTTTCGGAATCTAGAAGTCTCTTGACAGAACCCGCTATCTCCTTCCTTTTCTTCGCCGGGATGGAGAAACGGTGTGACATTAGGTCCCAGTGGATTCCCAGCCACTGGAACTTTTGAGATGGAGAAAGTCGAGACTTTTTTCTGTTGATCTTGAAGCCTAGATACTCTAGGAACTGGATCACTTGACTGGAAGCTTGCAAGCATTCTGTCTCGGATGCTGCCCACACCAGCCAGTCGTCCAGGTAGGCTACTACCTGAATTTCCTTTAGGCGTAATTGTTTGAGAGCTACGCTCGCAAGCTTCGTGAAAATCCTTGGGGCTATATTTAGCCCGAATGGCATGGCTCTGAAGGCGTATAGTCTTCGTTGTAGCTTGAACCCTAGGTAGGGGGAGAGTCGACGGTTGATTGGAACGTGCCAATAGGCGTCTGACAAGTCTATGGAGACGGAATATGCCCTCTTGGGCAGTAAGGTCCTTATGTGTTGCAGTGTTAGCATCTTGAACTTGCAATTCACTATGAACTTGTTGAGTGGCGACAAGTCCAGAATGACTCTGAGTTTTTCCGAGTCTTTCTTGGGAACACAAAACAGCCTCCCTTGGAATTTGATGGACGTCACCCTTCGGATCACTTTTTTCTCCAACAGTTCTTGGACGTACTCCTCCAGAACGGGGGTGGAGTGTTGGAAAAACTGAGGGCACGGGGGTGGAGTGCTGTACCAGCTCCAGCCCAGTCCGTTCTTGAGTAGGCTGTGGGCCCAGGGATGGAAGGTCCACCGATCCCGAAAATTCTGAAGTCTCCCTCCTACCGGCATCATCTCACTTCAACTGCCGTCCTGAGGTCTTGCCTCCCTGACCGCGACCACCCCTGAATCCCCTTCCCCTTGAGGGGCGCCTAGACGAGCCTCTGGCTGCTCCTCTAGGCTTTGCTCGAAAGGAAGTTGACTGCCCTTCGAACGTTGGGGTGAATGCCGTGGACTGTGTCGACACGGCCTGGGGTACCCCCTGGAATGTGGTCGGGGTTTGTGCCACCATCTGGGGCACTGAAGGCAATGGCAATTGCAGTTGCTGTTGCTGTCTAAGTGGCTTGGCTGGCCGAGACGGTAGCCTAGTCCTCATAGTCTTCCTGTTTGGTTGAGGACCCTCATCCGGGGAAGACTTTCTTTTGATAGCCAGGCCCCACTTTCTCCGTGGCGGCCTTATCAACAACTTCTTTGACCAATTCGGTAGGGAAAAGGTCTTTGCCCCAAATGTTGGAGGGGATTAGTTTCCTTGGCTCATGCCTCACCGTAGCCGAGGTGAACAAGAACTCCCTACAAGCTCTCCTCGCCCTGACGAAGCTATGAAGATCCTTCGTCACTGTGGCCAGATGAGTCTTGGCCACTACCATGAACATTTCATGGACCTTGGAGTCACTTGCCATCGTCTCAAGAGTAGTCTGAAGAGACATTGAGGCAGCGAGTCTTTCTTTTGTCTCGAGCTCTCTCCGCAAAAGAAAGTGAGACAGCTTAGGGAGGTCCTCGCCGAACTGACGACCGGCAATATCAGCCTCCAACTTCCCAACTGAGAAGGTAAGATGGACGTCCTTCCAGTCTTTGTGGTCCAGCGACAAGGGTTTACACTCCTCCAGGGAGGGGCAAGGCTTGCTGGCCTCGACTGCATTTAGTACAGCCGCAAACCCTTTCTGTAAAAAGGGGAAGGCTCTAGCAGGAGAGGACACAAAGGAAGGGAGCTTCTTACTCAATGCAGCTACCTTTGAGTTCGTGAAGCCCCTCTCTTTCATCGAGGATGAAAGCAAAGCTTGAGCCTTAGCATGGTCCATCACTATGACCTCCTTCGGCTCTGTCTCCTCCTTTGAAGCTGGTTCCTTCCTCAACCGGACATAACAGTCCGGATATGACCCCTTGCTGGGCCAGAATTCCAGCTCCTCTAGGGGAACTGAACCCAACTTATCCGAGATGACGATCTTTCCAGTCGTCATCGGCATGTGCTCAGCATACCTCCACGGGTTAGCATCTGAGCACAAGGGAAGGTCTTTCACATTGAGCCTTTTCTGGGGCCCATGTTTTGCTGCAAGCCTCTGCATCTGCAGTTCCATTGCAGCCGCCTTCTCCTGATTCTCCTTCTGCATTTGTTGGATCATTCCAACAATGGAGGAGAGGGCATGTCCCAGCTCTACTGGGAGAGCGGACGATGTTGAGGGAATAGGCTCCGGGATCTGAACCGGAGTAGCCGACACCTCGTCGACCTCTTCCTCTACAATGTCTGGGGCTTGAACTTCATCCTGGACTCCTGCCAGAAGGTCTTCCTCCAGACGCTCGGACACGTCAGACATCCTGTCGTCCAACTGGATGTCTTGCAAGGTGACCGCGACTTCAGCATCCACCTGGATCTGAACTTGGGGGATCTCCTCTTGAGACTGGGGAATCACTGCATCAGCTGATGCCCTAGGGAAAAGATAAGCCCTCATCTTCTCACTTGGAAGATAAGGTCCAGAGGTGTTCTTCTGGAAGCCCCTTACCCAGGTACGAAGCTTCCCCCTTGCTATATCCCTTGATTCCGCCGTCCTAGGGGAATCAAAGGCCTCAGTAATCAGGTTAGTGCACACGGTACATACCTGAGGGTCCCAATACTGGAGATCACCCTTGGAGACAGCGCATGCTGCCTGCCTCTTACAAAACTCATGTCCGCAGAGGTTCTTACTGCGGACGTTACAGAAAACACTTCCGCACTTCGGAGGGTCCTCCTGTAAAGAGAAGAAATTTCCATGAGTATCAAGTGAACTACGTATCACTGGATATGCACAGTTTAGCATAACAAATCAGAAAGGAAAGACACACACTTGTGTTTCCTTCACAACCAATTGTCGCAGCCTTCCAGATAATAAAATTGTATGGTTAATCTCTCCTAGAGTAACCAATGAAAAGTTTCCAGAGGAAACAGGTGTAGCTCACACCTAAGCAATGATTTTAAAATCCCGGATAATAGACAAGAAAGAACTCACTTTCTTATCTGTAAGGCAACACCAAAGGGCTGTGCAAGACAACACAAAAGTGTTAGAACACACAGTGCTGTACCAAAACTTATACTATAGTTTTCTTCCTACAGTATATGTTATACTGAAGAATACTGGTACAGTATAGAAGGTAATGTGCCGGCCGGCACTTGCCGGCCGGCACACACCGTAACTAGCTTTAAAGTATACTACTTAACAGCTATAAGGCGGCAGAACGATGGTTCAAATGCATGTGCCGGCCGGCAACTACACAAGGTAGTACCCGGCTGCCGGCCACTGCTCATAGCGACCGGCAGACAAGGGCTGACAATAGCCGGCCGGCAAAGGTAAGCAACCGATGCCGGCCAGCAGCAAAAGAACCAGAGAACTACGACTGCCTGGCTGCCGGCCTCATAGGCCGGCAGCCGGGTCGGGTACAGCACTAGAAAAAAACAGAATGGATGCCGGGATAAGAGCGTAAACTACCTCCAAGCCCGGCAATCCGAAAGAGTGCAAATAAGGAAGGGGAGAATCTAATTCAGGCTTCCTGACCAATGCCGTCTGGCTCTACAGGCAGGCATGGATGAGGGACCAAGGGAGGTCCGGGCAGCACTCAAGCAGAAGACCCTTGCCGGCCGGCAGACTCTACCGGCCGGCAAGGGACTGAGTCAATTCCACATCCTAACCTATCCTAGGTCCAGATGTAGAATGACGTACAGTACTGTAATGGCTAGGCCATTACGGAGATAGAGGGGGAAGGGACAAAAGAGGCTCCTACCAACCTTGCTTTAGTGAAGAATCACCCGCAGTCAAGAAAACTCATCTTAGCCTAAGGGAGATCCAAGGAGGGAGGCCAGCAATACTTGCCAGCCCCCAGTGAACCAAAGCAAGGAAGGTGTTACTACTCCCAGGGAAAGGATCTTATCCTCCCACCGAGAACAGCAACAAGGACTAGTCTGCTAGATCACAAAAGAAGGAATCATCTCGTACAGAAACCTCCGGCAGTGACCTAAGGAGGCTAAGCCTCCTATGTCTGTGTCAGGCCAGCGAGGGAGACTCTACCCCAAACCAGACCAACACAGACTCAGAGTAAAAACTTTGATGTTCTGTCCCTCTCTGAAACCAGACTTACTGGAACAGGGAGGTAGAGTAACACCCTAGTATAGTTGTATCGAAAGTTAATTCAGATAAACCACTAGGGTTAAGCCCAAGGCTTAAACAGAGGGAAAGGGATTGCATACCTTCTCCGAAGAAAAGAAAGCAACCGGGGAGTATGAGAAAGTATACTAAGGCTCCATAAGCAGCTTAGCCTAGGCACCAAGAGAATCGATTACCTAAATCACCGAAACTCACTCGTATACTATCTTGGAAATATTCAACATAATCTTAAATGTATAAAAAACAGCCTAAAGCTTCAATAAAATTTTAACCCTGGATAGGTACGATGGGTCGTTTGCGACCCCGAGCGTCAAAAAAAAACAGGTTTTTTTCACATGACTCACCCCCGTGACTGAATTTGTGGGTGATCGACCTGCAGGAGGTGTCTCCCCTACACGCTCTAGTAGTGTCCAGATGTGCATTGCTGTAGCTGTACTCCTTCCCCGATTTCTGAGACGCGTCGGGGTCGAGCGCGACCGAGTTTACCCTTCTAAGGTAGTTTGCATAATTATCAAAGTTATTACGTATTATGAAATTGTCGTAGAATGGTGCAACTTGTATAGGTTATCAGTTGTGGAAAGTCTTGGTGGATTGTTTGGCTACCATGTGCATGATTTTTTTTTTAGTTAAAATGTCGTTCATCACCACGAGGACCATTTTACCGCGAGTGCCCCTTTTTCATTTTTTTTCATTTTTTTGCCAAGTCATTTTTCCGTAAGATATTGCCAAATAGTGTCGTAAAACTTTTGCTTGTTTAGTGTTGGAAAGTGTGTCTAGATGATCTGGCTACCCATGCGTGACTTTGTTTTTGTCAGATACGACGTAGTTATTGGTATATTGGGTATTTAACTGCGGTTACCAATTTCTGTTTTTTTTCAATATTTGTAAAAATTACTACGTAATAAGGAACTGCCGTATATTATTCATTTTTTTTCATGTTTATGTGTTAGAAAGTGTGCCTTGATGGTTGGGCTAAAACGTGCATGTCTTTTTTTTTATCTGAGATGCCGTATATTAGAATGTCGGGCATTTTACCGCGAGTGTCCCTTTTTCATTTTTTTGCATTTTTTTTCCAAGTCATTTTTCCGTAAGATATTGCCAAATAGTGTCGTAAAACTTTTGCTTTTTTAGTGTTGGAAAGTGTGTCTAGATGATCTGGCTACCCATGCGTGATTTTGTTTTTGTCAGATACGACGTAGTTATTGGTATATTGGGTATTTAACTGCGGTTGCCAATTTCTGTTTTTTTTTCAATATTTGTAAAAATTTACTACGTAGTAAGGAATTGCCGTATATTATTGATTTTTTTTTTCATGTTTATGTGTTAGAAAGTGTGCCTTGATGGTTGGGCTAACACGTGCATGTCTTTTTTTTTATCTGAGATGCCGTATATTAGAATGTTGGGCGTTTTTCCGCGAGTGCCCCTTTTTATTTGTTTTGCATTTTTTTGCTTAGTCATGTTACCGTAAGGAATTGGCAAGTAGTGTCGCAAAACTTATATTTTTATAAGGTTGGAAAGTGTTTCTAGATGATCTGGCTACCCATGCCTATTTTTTTTTTAGCCAGATATGGCGTATATATAAGTATGTGTTCGATTTTCCTGTGATTGCCATTTTTTCGTTTTTTCCCATTTCTTTCAAAATTACTACGTACTAAGGAACTATCACAGAGTAATGATTCATTTATATGTTTATTTGTCGGAAAATGTACCTTGATGGTTTGCCTAGCACGTGGCTGAAATTTTTTTTTTCTGAAATGCCGTATATTAGAATGGCCATTTTTCCACGAGTGCCCCTTTTTATTTGTTTTGTATTTTTTTGCTTAGTCATGTTACCGTAAGGAATTGGCAAGTAGTGTCGCAAAACTTATAATTTTATAGTGTTGGAAAGTGTTTCTAGATGATCTGGCTACCCATGCCTATCTTTTTTTTTTAGCCAGATATGGCGTATATATAGGTATGTGTTCGATTTTCCGGTGATTGCCATTTTTTCGTTTTTTCCCAATTCTTTCAAAATTACTACGTACTAAGGAACTATCACAGAGTAATGATTCCTCTAGATGTTTATTTGTCGGAAAATTTTGTTTACTTCTTTTTTGATTGAATATCATCAAATTTTTCTAGCTAAAATATTATATTGTTTTACATTTTTTTTTTCGATTTTATTTCCCTTCAAAAAATTTTTTTGGGGTCAGAATTTTAATTTTATAACCGTACAATAATCGACAATTATCCAGCAACCCACCATACAATTTTTATGCATATCCAATAATAATTAGATTAGTAAATAACACCTTGAAATTGACATACCCTTCCTACATTTCAAGTGGCAGATTAGGGAGTCTGAGTCAGTGTGGTTGGCGGCCATTTTGTGGACATATCCGAAGCGTAAGCTGCCCTATCTATATATATTCTTGTTCCCTATAGAATTTGTGATATTTTGGTATATTTTTACCTGCAAAAATATCATATTATATATTAAATATATGTATTTTTTTACGAAATTTCTAAGTACTCAAAAAATTACCTCTAGATATGGCCCCTGATATAAATGTAATTTACAAAATAATGAAGATTTTTTTACATATTTCTATTTTAGAATAACATATGTTTATTCCCTAAAAAAATTAGCCACTTCCTATTTCATTTGGGTACCCAAAAAAATTCATGAAATTTGGACAAATTTTTTTGGCCAAAAAAAAGTTACCCTTTTTTTCTCATTTCAGATCTTCACCTCCATGGGTCTGACTTCATCCAAAATACATCAAGATGTGTCCTAAACATTCAAGAATCAATTCCTAAAAGGATTTGTGTATATATGTATAAACCTTTTTTTTATGAATTTTTGTCAGGTCTTTTTTTTCTACTTAATTTTTTAAAATATTTAAAATAAATAGTTTTTCTGCAGATGAGTAGTATTTATCTTTACAGTTGTTTTAAGCATTCATTGAAGTTTTTTTGGCAAAAGAAAAAAGGAGGTTACTGCAAAAACTGATTTTTCAAGAATTTTTTTTGCCGTCGGGGTCGTTCGCGTCCGAGTATACCCTTAAAGGGGTGTCCGAGGAGCGTACCTATCCAGGGTTAAAACACTCGGAAAACCAAAATCATGCAGGAAAGTACTATGACCAAACGACTAGGCTACATGGCCTAGCGTAGGCCAGAGTTGACGAATACTTCGCCAAAATAATACTAAAAGCACGAAAAGAAATCTTATGTAACGCTAAATAGCTAAAATTTATCAAATCAAAACAACCGGGAATGTTGCTCTGGCTAACTAAAACTCATACCTAGCAAGCGACAGCGTCCATGACGCCTCCGGTAGGCAACGGCTCTTGTAACAAAGATTAATACTATTAATCACTTAAAATTTACCAAGAGCCTATATTTATACATAAAAGAAATGGTACTCAACTTATCAGAGGCCGTCGAAGTTGGAGAAGCCATGAAAAGATGAATAAATCCAAGATTTGCGAGAAACACAGGAAAAAACACCGAGTTGTTAAGCTACGCAAAAAGGAATACAGATGGCGCCAGGATTGGCGCCAGGCACGCTTACGAAACGGGAGAAGAAGGAGCCTTGGGAGCAGCTCCCCCTTTTTCTTTCTCGTTTTTGTTTTCTTGCCAATTGACCCTTTCGATGTGTTATCTCTGTTTGGGGTGCAGATTGCCATGTGGCGTGTCAAGAATACGTCCTCTGATATGTTGCGATATCCCTTTCATTAGGGATATTCGCTCCAGGAGTTAGAATTCTGGGTACCTTAAGGTAAATTCTCTGGGAATATCACCGTAGTTGTAATATACCCTAGGAAGCTACCCTATAGGAACTTCCATCAGGACGACATGGCTTGAGCCCAAGAAATATAATTTGATTTGGTGCTTATCACTTAGTCCGGTTTAAATGATCTCTAAAGCCTAGAATAACTTTTGAATATGAAAATGTGGGCCAGTGAAGGCAATCACTTTAAGAATTATTTTAATTGAGAAAGTAGTTTATTGTTGGCATCAAGGTAACAAAATGTTCAGCCTTCCTCTCAAGTATGTCCATTGAAAAAACTAACATGAAAATGAGCACCACGAAATTCTGTGCAGATCCAAAAAAAAAAAAAAATAAAGAAAATGACAGTTCGTTATCTCTACAGCTGCAGTATGTTAATAGAAAATGTTCTTGCATTAGCTTTATTTGCACTGGAAAAGAAAATAATATGAAAGTTTATTTCAATTCACATTTGTTGTTTGTATGCTCATTAAATACTTTTTATCCCAGTCCAGCTGAATTTCATATTCTTTAGATTTTTAAGATATGCAACGAACATCTCATTTTTCTGTAATCCTTGTAATAACTGTTAATAGGTTAGGCGAAGGTTCTAAGACTTGTGATTATAGTTATATTACTCATATTTTACCCCAACCAAATTCATCGAAACTGTCTTTAGAGATCACTTTGAAAAAAAACATCTTGGATCTTAGAGCCATGTACTTGGTGGGAAGATCAAGTTACAAATGGCCTTCCAATGTACGATGCTTATATATTAAACTATGCTTATAAATGGGTCGAGGACAGTGACTCCTCAACATCCAGATCATTGCATTGAAAATATATCTTTAACAATAAGCAACTCATTTGAAATTCTAAGTGTGATTCCTGATTGCATGGGCTTATTGAGAAATTTTTAATTTTTTTAATATTTTTTCTTTTTAAGATCTTCAGTGACTAGTCTGCCATAAGGAAATTTTCAAATATTTTTAGTTCTTCGTCTGTCTTGCCTTCGGCAGCAAATTTACTTTTGAGAAACACATTAGGTCTGTGTCTTCTTCAATTGCACGAAAAATTGGCTTATTGAAAAAGTCTTTCAATATTTTCGGTGATCAATCTATTCTGAAGAAGTGTTTTAATTCTTTCATTCGACCTTGTTTTGAGTATTTTTTACTTCCTTGCCTTCAGCTGCTAACTCTCATCTTAATTTGTTTGATAAGAACTTACGGTTTCTTAATTTTCTTATTACTGATCTGGTTATCAATCTTTAGCACCGTCGTTTAGTTATATCTCTATGCATGTTGCATATAATTTTACATAATTCAGATTATCATTGCACTCAGATCTTCCCAGACTGTAACATCCTGTACGTAATACGAGACATACAGTTAATTCTAACAGTCATCTTTTCTCCATTATATGGTACAATACTACATAGTATTCTTGAAGTTTTATTCCAGCTGTGACCAAGTTGTGGGAAGATTTTTTTTGATGAGGTAGTTCCATCAGTGGCACTTCAGAAGTTTGTCTCGTTTTATAATCTATATAATGATAATAATAATAATAATCTATTTTTAACGCAATTACTGATCTTAAGATATTCTATGTTTTTTTATACATTACTTATAGATAGTTTACTTGCTATTCCCTTATTTCCTTTTCTCACAAGGCTATTTTCCCCGCAGGGGCCTTGGACCTGTAGCATTCTGCTCTCCCAACCAGGATTGTAGCTTGGATAGTAATAATAATAATAATAATAATAATAATAATAATAATAGTTATTATTATTATTATTATTATTATTATTATTATTATTATTATTATTATTATTATTATTATTTCAGTCATTATTTTTAATCACGAATTGATCTCTATGATTATAATTTCCTAAATAAATGATGTTACTAAAAGTGATCATTTTGTTTTGGTTAAACATCTTAAATGATAATTTCAAACAGATTAAAGTCTTGTACCTAGGACCATTACCTTATCTTACCATACATTCTCTAAGAAACAACGGAATGTTTTTGCGTATTTTTTTCCTATGTATTTTAGTCAAGATTGAATCTCTCCCTGTGATGTCTATACCCAAAAGGTTCAACTATAATCAAGGCTTATGGTATGAATCGTGTGTTTAAGA
>NC_090730.1:36280781-36285781 GCF_036898095.1 Palaemon carinicauda
CAAAGACAAGCCCTAGCATCTGGAAGCTGGTCAGAACTGAAAGCGAGAAAGTGGTGTGGGATGTGACGGGCCGAGAGAGGCTGTGACCAAGAAGGCAGGAGGAAAGCAACTGAGTAACTTTGTTACAGAACATCTGTTTATGTATACATAAACTTCAGGCAAAAAAGGCATAAAAAAATAACAGGCAATTTCATGTTCAACCAACAACCACACCGGTAAACAGTTAACGGTGAGAAAAATAGACTTGTTATTTCAGGTCACTATCAGTGCGAGGGGAGAGCGAAGATGCAAGCATAATATATACAAAAAACTAAATGTCGTTACTATGTACGATCATGTGATACACGGTTGGTATATGGCTCACACTCTAAAAATGATATACTGTACATGTTAAATAGGGCGCCCTGATCTAGAGAGGGGAACTGTAGGCGGGTCATCTGGCAGGAGATAAGCAGGTTTTAGACGATCAATGGAGACTCAGTCTTCTTTGCCACAAATGTTTAGTAGGAATGCTTTCGGACAGCGTCGGATCACAAGGAAAGGGCCTGTGTAAGAGGGCGTTAGCGGTGGCTTGCTAGTGTCATTGCGTAGGAAGACGTGCGTTGCAGAGTGCAAGTCTTTCGGTATGTGATGCTTCATATGGGGGTTATAAGTCTGGCAGCATGGAGGTTGCAGCAGGAAAAAATTCGGCAGGGACGACCAACGGGTCGCCATACACCATTTCAGCTACCAAGATGTCGAGGGCATCTTTAGGAGTGGTCCTTAGTCCCGGGAAGACCCAGGGAAGCCGAGTAAACCAGTTGGGATCCTTGTAGCGGAACATAAAATCTGCTTTGAGTGTGCGATGAAAACGTTCAACCATTCCATTGGCACCGGGATTGTAGGCAGTTGTCTGATGCCCAGGAGATTAGCTAATGATGTCCAAAATTAAGAGGAAAAAGTGGTACCCCTGTCAGAAGTAATATGCTGAGGAATACCAAATCTTGCAATCTATCCTGAGAGTAAGGAAGATGTACATGAGGCGGACATTGCAGTTTCCATGGGAGTGGTTTCAGGCCAACGAGTGGAGCGGTCAATGACGGTAAACAGGTAACGATGTCCTTCTGATGTGGGTAGGGGGCCTACAACGTTGACGGGAATGTAGGCAAAACGACACTCAAGTTAAGGGAAGGTGCCCACTCCTGAATCCGTGTGTCAATATACTTTGGAAGTTTGGCAAGGAGTACAGGCGCGGACCCAATCCTTAGCATCCTTAGAAATGCCGTGCCAAATGAACTTCATCTTCAGCAGCTGCGCAGTAGAATGGCACGAGGGATGTGAAAGGCTGTGAATGAAATCAAACGCTTGTCAGCACATGGGAGCATGAATCCAAGGTCGCATTCTACCAGTACTGACGTCACTGAGGAGGGTGGTGTTGGGGTCGTCCAGGGGATGTCTTCTCAACGGAGGGATTTGCAGGATGTTCTACATGCTTGATACTCTTGAGTCTGTCATTGAGCTTCAGCCAAGGCGTTGTAATCCAATCACAGTTGAACGGCAGCCAACATGTTCCTTGACAGGGAATAAGCAATGATTCATTTTGTCAGAGACGTGTTGAAGGGTGCAATTGTATTCAGCCACGGTGGAGAGATGTCGGCGTTGACATGCGGAACAGGCGTCAAACTGTCGAGTGAAGTCGTGCACCAGATTTATGTGGTCTGTGCGAATGACGGAGGGTGTACCTTCTAAGAAATGGCGAAAGTGACGGACAGCCAAGTGCGCTGCCAGCAATTTGCCATCGAAGGTAGAATAACCCGATTCTGCCTTGAACAGTTTTCTGCTTAAGAAGGCCAATGGGCGGGATGAGCCATTGACCACATGTTCGAGTACTGCACTAATAGCGACGTCGCTGGCATTGGTGGATATATGTAGAGGAGCATGTGGGATAGGAAAAGTGAGAGCTGCAGCGGTTGATAGGGCCTTCTTTGCATTGCAGAAGGCCGCCTCTTGAAGGAGACCCCACTGCAGGTCTTTTGGCTTGCCCTTGAGGGAGGTGTAGAGGGGATCAAGAGCAGTGGCAATGGCTAGCAGAAAACGGTGATAATAGTTGATCATGCCCAAGAATTCCTGCAGAGCTTTGACGGTTGAGGGTGTGGGGAAGTTCTGAACGGCTGCTACCTTCTGTGGGAGGGGATGGACTCTTTCAGGAGTGATGCGGTGCCCTAAAAACGACATTTCGTTGGCGCCAAAGGTACACTTGTCGTACAGGACTAAAAGGCCATTTTTTTGCAGGTAGTCGAGCACGATGCGCAGGTGATGGAGGTGTTCCTCTTTTGAGGAAGAGAACACAAGTATGTTGTCCACATAACATACACAGAAGGGGAGGTCCCCTAAGATCCCATCCATGAGACGTTGAAAAGTGGCCCCATCATTACGAAAGCCAAAACAGGAGTAATTGAAGGTGTATGTACCAAATGGAGTGGTGATGGCAGTCTTTGGGATGTCTTCTGGGTTCATAGGAACCTGATAATACCCCTTTAGGAGGTCGAGCGAGGAGAAAACCTTCGCTTTGTGCAGGTAGGAAGTCACGTCGACGATGTTTTGGAGGAGGTAGTGATCCGGTTCTGTTTGCATGTTCAGGCGCGTGTAATCGCCACACAGATGGAGGGAGCCGTCTTTCTTCAGAACGATGCATAAGGGTGACGACTATGGCCTGGAGGTCTTTTGGCAAAGGCCCATTTTCTCCATTTCGGCAAACGTCTGTTTGGCGGCTGCCAATCGTTTTGGTTCCAGACGTCAGAATTTTGCGAAGACAGGGGGTCCTGTCGTCTTGATATGGTGATAAATACCGTGCTTGGCAGGAACCGTGGGTGTTTGGCGAAGTTCTGGAGGGAAAACCTCCGGCTACGACATTAGCAGGTGGGCGTAGGCATTCGTGGGTGCGCTGATGTGGAGAGCGAGGTTGGAAGGGCGGGTTGAAGAGGTGTCGACAAATACGAGTCTGCGTTGACCAATCGCCGGTGGGCGACATTGACCAGAAGGTGGAAATGAGAGAGGAAATCCGTGTCGAGGATTGGCAATGTGATGTCAGCAACGAGAAACTTCAAATTAAATTTACCGTTTCCAAACGATAATGGGAGGTTCTCTAACCGTACAGGTGGGTATCGCAGAACCATTGGCAGCTACCAGGTGGGCGTAGACAGACTATGTCATATCCTGAAGAGTACCCTAGGCAAAAGAGAATAACAAGCACCCGTGTCTACCAAAAATCACACTCCCGTTCCTGCATCATGTAAAAAGAAAAGATTAGAAACTCGGGAGGCCACTGCCACGTGGCCTACTTACATGTTTTTTAGCCACTGACAATCTTTGGCACATTTTTTCGTGGTTGCCCCGAATATGTAGTGCTAGTGGCAAAACTGCGGCCGATGGGCGGTAGCAAGTGGCTGTAGAAGTCGTTGGTTGGGGCGCGAGCGAGTCGCGGGTGATGGGTCGCCGCTCCAGCTCTTCACGAGGTATGTCCTACGGCATTCACGTCAGTTCGGTTGGCGTTGAATAGGCGTCCTCTTTGTCAGTAGTGGAAGCGTTGATGGAGGTCTTGAAGATCATGAAGTGGCTGTCCATAGGGGCGTCGGCTTTGGTCATCAAGTCTTTTATTGGTAAACTATCGACATCCAGTATAGCAGTGCGTACAGGGTCAAGTAAGTGGCATATCCAAAGGGCATGAAGTAGGTTCACCTTACGAGGAGAGCAGTCTGCGGTAGGTTGCAGGCGAGCAATACTCATCATTTCCATGAGGACGAATACTGCTGCAGAAGGTATGTTTTGAGGGCGTCATATGCTATTGGGTGTCTCCTTGTTCACAAACCCAGTCCGATATTTCCGGGAAGGTGTCCTTGGGTATCGCTGCGAGAACATAATCTACTTTGGTGGTTGGGTGAATTACACCCTTGATGCGGAAGTAGACTTTGTACGCTGAAACCAAGTAAACGCATCTTCGCTGGCGAACGACCAAAGTTTCAATGGGGCGGTGCCAACTTCCGTGGTCCGCCATAGTACCAATGGCGGGAGTGGGGGTGGGGGGGGGGGTGTTGTAGAAGGCGGGAGGAGCGAGTCGACTTCCGGGGTAACCTATGTGACGGGCCGAGAGAGGCTCTGACTAAAAAGGCAGGATGAAAGCAACTGAGTAACTTTATTACAGAACATCCGTTTATATATACATAAACTCCAGGCAAAAAGGACATAAAAAACATTACAGGCAATTTCATGTTCAACCGACAACTGCACTGGTTAACAGTTAACGGTGAGAAAAACAGACGTGTTATTTCATGTCCCTATCAGTGCGAGGGGAGAGCGAAGATAAAAGCATAATATATACAAAAAATTAAATGTCGTTACTAAGTACAATCGTGTGACACACGGTTGGTACAGGGATATTAGCTTTTAATGATTCAATCCATGTTTGGATGTGAGAATTCTTGGGCACTTAAAATTAGAAATAACATTGCACATTTTGAAATTAAATTAATTTTTACCGGAACTTATGAGAGAGAGAGAGAGAGAGAGAGAGAGAGAGAGAGAGAGAGAGAGAGAGATAGTAGTATATGTAGATGTAAGAAGATAAATACTTCCTGATACGCATAGCTTTGTCCTCGGTGATATTATCATAGAAAAAAGAAATATATCAAAGTCAATTTGTGTTACTTAGAAAAACTAATAGGTAAAAAAACAATAAAAAACATGGTATTGTGAAGCTATAAAGGGCCAAAAGTGTAATTGTGTTTTGACTGGGCGATCTTATTATACTAACCAAGAATAATAATGACTGAATTTTCAAAGCTAATATTTTCTATTCTTGGGGTAATTGCTGGGGGTGAAATCTAGATTTGTTATAAAGAAAGTTTCTCTTACATGTTTATTGCTAAAATTAATGTTAATATAACAGTAGGTAACAATATATATCACTGAATTCTATTCAGATCTTATCTATTATTTTTTTCAGTTCAGTACGATCCTTGAGC
>NC_090730.1:36293281-36305781 GCF_036898095.1 Palaemon carinicauda
AACATGCTTTAAGAAGGAATTCCCCTATTATAAACCCATTTAGCCTAGGAAATGAATGTCATCAACAGACTAATAGTTACTGCAAATCAATGGCTATTAAAGGAGATGTGAATAAGTTAGTAGAACAGTATTCAAGATTTGCTTAAGATGGTTGGATTCTAAAGGATTATTTATTGCTATTTTGCCTCTCACAACATGCTACTAAAGCCTCCACGTAGAGAAATGATAGATACGTATGTGTGGATATCTTTATATTCTGGATAAAAAGGAGAAAAAAAATCGTAGAACGGCAGCAAAAACTGAATGAGTTTCACTTGTAAAACTTAATTCCTTCCTTTAAAGACGACTAATACGCAGTAAGTGATTAAAAGAAATATCACGATGAGAAAACGACAATTAAATGAAATGATGGCGATTAAGCTAAAAGGTGGAACTATAAATTAGCAACATATACCTAAGCACGTTCTAGTTCTTGTATTTCTTTATGATTTTTTTTTTCTTTTTTGTCTTTTATTTTTAGGTCTCAAATTTAATACGTTCATAATAAAGACTAGAATTACTGTATTAGCATATCATCGAAAGAAAATTAGAGAAAAATGAGTCAATGATCACATATTTCTTAAAACTCTTTAGAATGTGTGAGATTTACTTAGAAATGCCATGTCGTGAAAAGTTTCTTTTTAAAGCTAAGAATATTGCCAACGAATTCATATGTTAACCATAATCCGAGTCATTTGATCTCAACAGATTTCGTTATTCTTCTCATAAAATTGCATTTACACTGCAGTACTCACATTACAGGGAAATAAGAAAAGAGGCTCCAGTGTTGTATATGAATACCATATGGGTATGCCCCATTCAGTTCTATTATATCTTATTTCATTATCCCATTGCTTCCTTTCTTTCCTCTGGGAACGATATTGAAAGGCTTGTGTATTTGCACATGTGTTTATAAATGCGGCTTAGGTATGACTTACTCCAAATCATGACTCAAAAAATAAGAGGAGAGAGAGAGAGAGAGAGAGAGAGAGAGAGAGAGAGAGAGAGAGAGAGAGAGAGAGAGAGAGAGAGAATGTTAATAGAAAGATAAAATGCCAATAGTGAAGTTCTGATCACAATTAACGTCTGAGAGGATTAGGGAGGGGAGAAAATTTAGTACACAAATGTCATTGACCCCCCATCAACAGTTTGTACACAACACATAGAAACAGAGGTACAAGCAATTGAATTGTATTTTTTAACCACAAAATTATCTTCCCGTTAAGGTTATTAGCCACCATAGCCATAGATTAAAAAAATTAAGGTTATCTGCCATCTAATCTCCAAGGAGAAAATAATCCCTGATTTATTTTGGTACTTTCAATTATCGAGCTCTTGAACATAGTGGAATTAAATTCCAAAAACAATGTTGTTCGTCGTAAGAAGAAAATTTTTTTTATAGTCTATTTTTTTTTTTTTTTTTTTTTTTTTTTTTTTTTTTTTTTTTTTTTTTTTTTTGGTCAATGATAGTTGTTCCCCTGCTTAAAAACAGGCTGATAATATGATTAGCCAGAGGAACACTCAGTAAAGCGTAGACATCCGCCGCGCCTGCCTATTTCTCGATTTTTTGCTTAACCTTGACCTTAACTTTTGACCTTAACGTTTATGAATTGGCGTGGATTTTCATACACTCAATTATGAACCAAGTTTGAAGTCTCTGTGACAACGATGTCCAATCTTATGGCTGATTACGTGAATTGGACATTTTGCTTGACCGTAACCTTGACTTTTGACCATGACATTCCAAAATTTGATCATTTCTAGCTTTTTACATAAGAGGTAATGTCTGCAAGTATCATTACTCTACGATTAAAATTGTGACCAGGATGCTGTTCACAAACAAACACACACACAAACATATACATAAACACACAAACAGGGGTGAAAACATACCCTCCTTCCAACTTCGTTAGTAATGATAATGAAACGCGATGCAAGGCCTTTTGCTCCTAGATAATCTGAAAAATTTGATTTTGAAGTTCATGACTGCCATGGATGACTTCAAGTTTCTAACGAACGGAATTCTACAATTTTTATTTCAATTGATTAGGCGTTTGGGAAAGTAATTATTAGAATTGACATTTTACAAATTTTAGATATTTAAATGACTGTGGATATTATATCGGTTTTGTTCGCATTATGTATTCTTGGAAGAATTAAAATCGATTACAAAAGGTAAGGAAGTATTTTGTTATTGAAGAATAAAAATAATGATAAAAGAAAAGCGAATTTTCCTTGCATATGTATTTATGTGCATTTATGTGTATACATAAGAAAATCGTTTACAACACCACGCTCTCCATTAAGCAAGATATGTTGAGGAAGAGGGAAGGGGTTATAAAAAGAAAATAGCTCGGTTTCCTCACTAAACGACTTAGACTTGACATGTCAACATAGTCAACCAAACAGAATTCGTGATGCCAGCGTACATAAACAGAAGTTAGTGATGCCAGCGTACATTTGATATCCTGAATATTTAAAAGATACTTAATAAAAAATGGATTAATTACTCAAAAGTGTCCATAAAATATACAATTTATAAATAGTGACACTTTTGAGTAATCACTCAATTTTTGGTAAAGTATATTTTGAATATTCAGTATATCAAATGTACGCTGGCATCGCAAACTTCTGCTTATGTACGCTGGCATCACGAATTCTGTTTGGTTGACTATGTTGACATGTCAGTTCTAAGTCTTTTAGTGAGAAAACCGGGCTATTTTCTTTTCATTACCCTTTCCCTCTTCCTCAACATATCTTGCTAATTATTGCTTTCTCAGGATCTAAATAACCACCTAATTACTGTGCAAGAAGATAAGAAGTGCAGGATTGCATTATTTTGGAGTAAATGTGTATATACATATATATATATATATATATATATATATATATATATATATATATATATATATATATATATATATATATATATATATATATATATGTATATATATATATATATACATATATATATATATATATATATATATATATATATATATATATATATATTTATATATGTATATATATATATATATATATATATATATATATATATACATATATATATGTATATATATATATATATATATATATATATACATATACTGTATATATATATATATATATATATATATATATGCATATATATATATATGTGTATATATATATGTATATATATATATATATATATATATATATATATATATATATGTATATATATATATATAAATATATATATATATATATATATATATATATATATATGTATATGTATATATAAATATAAATATATATATATATATATATATATATATATATATATATATATATATATAAAAGTCTGTAAGAGGGAGACAAAAAAAAAATAAGATAAACAAAAACGGACAAAAGAAGATGCAGTTATTCAATGTTTTCATGAGCAGTAGTTGGTATGTAAAGATTTTTACTCATCAGAAACTTGATAAAAATTAGGTCTACAACAAACTAACAAACAAGTAGCTTAAGTGAATACAATTCAAAGTTAAACGAATATTATGTATTGTTTGTATCAGGATAAATGAATCCCTTTACACACTTGATACTTATAGGAACATAAAATCGTATTGTTAAGCAAATAACGTAAAAATATAATTAAAAATATAAGAATGACGTTCATGGAAGTAAATAAAGACATGTAGAGTGAAAGCACTGTGTCATTAAGGTCGTGAGCTCTTGTTCAAAAATAAGATAAGAAACCTTAATGACTATCTTTTGTTATAAACATCCATTAATACATGAATAATCCGCCTTTTGTCATTTGGAAACTAGAACTTTTCCATTTTATATTTTATTTCTAACAGGTGTTTATGCAAAATTATTAAATAAAGAGGTAAATAGAGAGATAAAAAGATATCACTGTTGAAATTTATTTTTTCTGAAGGTAAAAAAGATTTCCTTTGAATAGGATGAGTTCAATTTTAGGCCTGAGGTAAGAGGTAGGATTTCGCTGGAGGTCAGGAATAAATCTAATGCCTATTTTAGAATTATTTATTTGAAAATAGGATTATGATAAAGAAACATGCATGTCAAAGAACATTATTATCAAAGGCTTTACACATCTGTATTGTATTTTGTTTGTATCAACAGAATATTTTCTATCTCGATAACATAAAAGGATTGAGTACCACCAATAGTCCTACGGCAGATGTAGATTATTATTAATTAATTTAATAATAAAATAACCACAACAACAGTTTCTGAAAAGTTTTGATTTTAATTGATAGATATCAAAATCAATATCGGTTTCCCTCATGCTCATATAATCTTAAATAAATACGTTTAGAAATAAATAAATCAGAATTAAGTTATTGGGGTAGCCAAGCAGATTGACAACAACTCGCATGATGAAGGTTCCAAGCATAAACCCCGTTATTAATGGGCAACAAGCAACGCACATGTAAATGCAGAATAATGCTCTCTCTCCGTTTCTTACATGCAGTGCCCAAAGTAACCCTTCCTCACTTCTCACATAAAATATCACGATGCCTTCCACGCAGAATTACGTCAGACACCCAAGGTTCCCATCAGGCACGGTGTTTATTTCCATATCAAGACGACGGGACCCTATTACTTGAAATATCCAGACATTTGATACATAGACCAAACTCAGGGCCATGGTCCTTACCTCTGTACATTGTCTTGAAGAAGGATAGATCCCTACAATCTTTGTAGATTACAGGCGTCATAACACGCAAAAAGTCACACCCCACAACCTCATGAAGGGGTTTTTCAAGTGCCCATGAAGCCAGAAGATATCCACAAGATTACCATCATCCCACCGTTCAGCAAATATACTTTCAATTACTCCTCCCTTGGCTTTTGTAATGGAAGGGCCACATACCACCAACTCGTGGATGGCATCTTAGTAGACCTCCCCTTCTGTATATGTTTCGTACATAACTTACTGGTGCTGTTCTTGTCCTCCAAAGAAGGCCACTCATGTCACCTATACATTATCCTTGACTGCCTGCAACAGAACGGCCTTGTAGTCAGGTATGAAAAGTGTACCTTTGGTGCTAAGGAAGTGATATTCTTAGGTCATTGCATCACTCCCGGGGGCGTTTACCCCTTCCCAGAGAATGTATGAGCATTACAAAAGTTCCCCGTGACCTTGACTGTCAAAGAGATTATCACTATGATATAGATAATGAATTTCGGACAAAATGATAATATTAATTACATAAAGGAATCTCGGTGCAAACTTGAGAGAGAAGTTAATAGCTAATATGATTAAGAGTTCCATCTCTAACTATCTTTGGTGCTAACATAAATGGTTATGCATATCTGAATGGAATTTGTAAATATTCCAAGAATATCAAACAAGAGAATATTTCATAAGACAATACTTTTGCTTGGGAACTCTTTCGAAAATTATTTGTAATCATCTAGACATCCTTTTGGATTTGAAATACACAAATCTCAAAAGGGAATCAAATACCAGAATAGGAACACAAACTTTAACCGGCAGCAGTTGAATGAATTTTGATCCGAATTTTCTTGCATTATTTCAACTTAGAAATTTACTTGAAAAAAGAAACTAATAAGTAATAAAGAAATTTGGATATTATTGTTGTAGTCTTTGCCCTTTTAAATGCAAATAAATAAGTTTGGAGGATGTAGAGGTTTAAGTTTTCCTTTCATATAATGCAATATATAATGTAATCTACTATAATATATCGTAATGTAATACAATGTAGTATAATGCAGTTGAACATATAATATGATATAATATAACAAAAAATTCTAAAAAATCTTCATGTTAAAAAATACCGAATCCAACTCGGAAGAAAACATTGTCCTGACACGGAATTTGGAACAAATGTTTACTTGCAACAACTTAATTTAACAGACATAGGAGAGACGTTTTAGGGACTTATAGCGCTAAAATAAATCCAATGTCATTCCTTTGAACTGAATTAAATTTGTTAATATACTCTAATAAAGAATACGAAGAAAACAGATCACTGGCGTCAACTTGAGCGCTAGATTTGGAAATTTCAAGAAATGAAAATCAATATTTTCGAAATCATTACTTGTTATTTCATTAGCTGAATTTATCCTATTATTATTATTATTATTATTATTATTATTATTATTATTATTATTATTATTATTATTATTATTATTATTATTATTATTATTATTATTACTTGCTGAGCTATAAACCTAGTTGTAAAAACAGAATGCTACAGTATAAGCCCGTGGGCTCCAACAGGGAAAATAGCCAATTGAGGAAAGGAAATAAGAAAACAAGAGAAGTTATTAACAATTGAAATAAGATATTTTAAGAACAGTAACAACAATAGAATAAATATTTCATATATAAACTATAAAACTTAAAAAAAACGAAGAGAAATAAGATATTTTAAGAATAGTAACAACAATAGAATAAATATTTCATATATAAACTATAAAACTTGAAAAAAGGAAGAGAAATAAGATAGAAAAGTGTGCCCGAGTGTACCCTCAAGCAAGAGAACTCTACCTACCCCGAGACAGTGAGAGACCATGGTAGAGAGGTTATGGCACTATCCAAGACCAGAGACAATGGTTTGATTTTGAAGTTCACTTCTCCTAGAAAAGCTGTTTACCATAACTAAAGAGTCTCTTCTACCCTTACCAAGAGGAAAGTAGCCACTGAACAAATAAAGTGCAGTAGCTAATCCCTTGAGCGATGAAGAATTGTTTAATAATCTCAATGTTGTCAGCTGTATGTTGACAAAGGAGAATCTGTAAAGAATAAGCCAGACTATTTGGTGTATGTGTAGGCAAAAGGAAAATGCGCTGTGATCAAAGATAATGACCCAGTAACTCTCTAGCGGTAGTATCTCAACGGGTGGCAGGTGCCCTGGCCAATCTACTACCTAGGGATTGAAATTGTCGTTACTGGAGACGAGCAAGGCTTCATATGTAAAAACTTTGAAATTTGTTACAAAAACACGTATCTACCATTTCATAAAAGAAAAGATTTATAATCTAGAGGCTTAGAATCTGCGAAGATAAGAGTGAATAGTGCAGTACATATCAGGAGAGTACACGTATTTTTGATGAGGACGCTGTATTGGAAAAAGAACTTGTTTTGGTAGTGCATTATTTAGAATGGGGATCAACTGATAAGGTGTCCTTAATATCTAAGATACGCCTTTCAGGAAAGGGGAGAATTTTGAAGTACTGACAAGAAAGATCGACGTACTGTAGGAGAGAGAGAATGTAGTGAAAGATCTAACTAAAGTCACTCCATTTAAATGCTAGAGTTGTTTTTGTCGTAAAAAGTTTTCGGTGACTAGACAGAATCTTACTAAGCTTAAATAACTGATAGGCTGCATATTTGCCCAGCTTCAATGGGATAGCTGAATGAGTATAGGGGACTTCTTTACAAACTTACATTACAATCGCATCAAAGAAAATAGAAATAAATTTGAAAAGTACATTCTTGTGTTCCGGTCTCTACTTTAAAAGAATTATATATTGTTATTCAATTACAAACACACAATGTAAGTTCGTGTGTGTGTGTATGTGTGCGTTTTTTCAGTAACAAGGGTCTTGAATCTAGGTTCAAAATTTGAGGGAGAGACTCAAAAGCATATGCCAATAGTTAGCTGGGTGCAAGGACTATACTGGACCATACTAGTGAGTACTCATTTGCTAGAGGTATTATCAGCGACACCAGCGTGCGTAAGATGTGAAGCTTAATATCTCGTTTTTGAAATGTTCACAGTGTATCCACGATGACAATGGAGAGAGAGAGAGAGAGAGAGAGAGAGAGAGAGAGAGAGAGAGAGAGAGAGAGAGAGAGAGAGAGAGAGAGAACAGAATGAAAATCGTTGTCAGGGAGTCCTGGGAAAAAAAGTCACAAATCTATGTCATCTCGAGAACACGAAAAAGTAATTAAGAAGGAGACTGTGGACTATTCAGTATAAAAAAGGTCATTCTGGGGTTGAAAGTTATAACGAGAATTGTTGGAAAAATAAAGATGGATGTCAGAAATGTCATTACTAGGAGGATATGACATTATGATTCTAAAAGTAAATATATTTAATTTACTATTTGTTATATTATTACAAATCAAGGGTTTGGTTTCATTTGTTGACAGTTACAGTAACAGTAAATTAATGTTTTTTGCCAAGATTTTCTTCTTAATATGAAACTCAAAAGCAAAAGCTCTTCTAATTTGACGATGAACATGCTAGTTGTAGCCCCTTCCTAAAAAAGTTCTCTCTCTCTCTCTCTCTCTCTCTCTCTCTCTCTCTCTCTCTCTCTCTCTCTCTCTCTCTCTCTCTCGTAAATATTTACATTATATAGCAAAGACAAGAGGAAAGAAATTTAAAAGTATGTCGGGATTCCCTGTGTTTCCACAAAATTTCCGGAATAGAAAAAAAAAAAAAAAACATTTATGGCCGGGATATCTATCCAAGGAAGACAACTTTAGCATCAATAATGTTTGATCCAACCAAAATATTTAGACTTTTTTATGTCTGGCCCACAAAATTTCAGATCTTTTATGAGTGTCTGGTGGCCTAATATAGCTGGCAAGTGTTACTTTGTACTCTATGTTTCATCTTAAATTAGGATACAGTAGTTTCCTTCTGTACCTTTTCTTTTATTTACAAAAATTTTCCCAAAGCTAAGGGTGGGAGGAGGCATGGTTAACTTTTAATTTTTTTATGCGCGTCTAGCAGACATAACATAGTTTAAAATTTGTCTGGCATTGGCCATTCTGAACTATCCGAGATGTGTAGAAACATCCAAATTTTGTTTCAAGTGGTACCAAGAAAGTTTGGTCTACTATTATTTTAGGCCTATTTTGTTTGTTTGTTTCTGGCTGGCCTAATATAGCAGAGGTTTTGTTTGTCATGGATCATTTCTTAATCAGTGTTATGTGTAATGTACTGCACGTGTTTCACAAACGGTCGTTCAGTGTAACGGTACTTTTTTTTTTCTTTCTTTCTTTTTGTATTATCGCTCTCCCCTCGCACTGATAACAACTTGCTTAAGCCTGCATGTTCAGGGATTATTTCGGTTGAATTTTGTGACGCTCATGCTCGGAACGGCTTGTATAGAAACTTATGATTCGTTGAAATAAAGTTAGTTGCATTCACCTCGCCTGTCAGTTATCACCCAACGGCTCTCTCGTACAGTAAGCTACTCTGAAATACGTTATATGGTGCGTATCTGATTTTTTGCTCCACTTTTGTGGTCTCCAGGGACCTAACGCAGCAGGTGGTCCCCGGATGTTCTTCATATGACTTATCATTTTCTACATGACCGTGTATTAAACAATTGGTACTACATTCGTTTTACCAAACTCCACTGGGCTGATATTCTAAATTGGGCTTTCTATACTAGTGCTTTAGAGTCTAAAGCACTGGTATAGAAAGTCCCATTGTTGAAATATGGTGGCTGATCCAGTGGATTATATGATAATTACTGGACTCTCCCACCACAAAAAGGAATTCATTATCATAATTGTGGATTCAATTTTTGTTTTGGCGGAATAGAAGAACTACGCATGAAAAGGAGGAGAGAGAGGAGGACAATAATAGTTTATGGAGTAATGTATTAACGTCTTAAACTTGGTTTCACGTGATTTTTCTAAAAATTATCCAATACTAGACAAGCTTCTTTTTCAATAAACTAACCATGAAGCATTAAATGGTAAAAAAATGTTCTTCGAAAACTATTTATTCTAATTTCTATTTTATATCGAGTCAGTCTTTTTGTAAAAACTAGTTTATAATTAAGAAACATGGTAATATATCTTTTTTTTAAGTCCCATGTCCTCATCAAGTTTACAAGTATCTCAGTTTAAAATGCATTAGAAACAAAATGTTATTAACAGGCTTTCAGTATTTTCCAGGAATAAGAGAAAAAGATAATACTATTTATCTCTAATTCATTAATCAAAGAGTAAAAAGAGAATGGAAAACAATCATATGGTCACAATGAACAGAAATAAGAGAATTTGTATTTACATAAGAGCCAGTCATAAAAAAAAAAATCCGGGCATTATTTCGAAGGAATTATACTTAAAAAAAAATTATAGTTATATTGATCAATACCAAGTTCATTATTTCTGGTGATTATTAGAAAGTGGATTTCAGACAATTTTAAACAGATTCATGATAAATTCGCCGATAAGGGAAAAGAAGGACTAATGCGTAGGTAAATGTATAGATAGACAGATAGATAAAAACAGATAGGGGAAGAAGAAAGATGAGATATTCTGCTCAGGATTTGGCAAAAACCTTAAAGTTAATAGATGTTAGAATAACTTATTGACTAATATTTCATTGAAATTTTCCAAGTTTTATGTAGCAGAGAAAAAAAAACAAAATGAAATGAAAACCAACAGGTGTTAATTCGATTAATAAGGTTTACGTTATTACAAAAATCCTATATAACCACTGATCATTCAGCTTATTTCGACATGAAATCCCTTTGAAATGTATTAGGAGAGTTTTAACTCGATCAGCATAAAAAACTGGAAATGATACCACAGGTGACATACAAAATATATTTATTTGTATATGAGCATATCTCACTCTGCTCGTTAGGTAAACTCCTTTGATGTCAAATAATTCAATTTTGCAGCCGTCATGGTGAGCGTTTCGAAACCTTTGGATTTAATTTTTCTGAAAACACTTGGCACGCTTTCATGTTTAGCAGAAGGGCATATCTAGGGAAAATTGAATTAAAATAAACAAATTTCTACTCTATGAATATGAAAATTATGATGATTATATTGTTTTTACTCATGAAAAAGCAAATTATATCGTTTATCTCTGTTGATTTAAAGGCGATAAAATAATATTTTTCTTTGAAATCAACCCATCTCCACCATGATAGCTGATTAGTGAGTTTGTAACAAGTGTATATTTATGATGAATACAGATCATAAATGAATTTCCAGTTGATATACATTAGCAAAGGTAAAAATCGATACTGAATGCCATTGTGATTGATATTTACATTGATGAAAATCACAATTGTTAGTGATAGATATTCATCATAAATAACAACGTGTTGAAAACTCACTAACATGCTATTATTGTGGAGATGGGTTCATATCAAGTCTTAGAACAGATTCCTGAATTCGACAGAAATATGTACAGTAGACTTTAAAAAATTAGTTTTCAGTGTATATACATTCCTGAAGGCAGTATTCGATACTGAATGCTATTGTGGTTGATAGTAGGTAGTAGGCTGGATAGGGTACCAACCACCCGTTGAGATACTACCTCTAGGGAGTTATGGGGTCTTTTGACTGGCCAGACAGTACTACATTGGATCCTTCTCTCTGATTGCTGTTAATTTTACCTTTGCCTAAATAAACACGCACCGAATAGTTTGGCCTATTGTTTACATATTCTCCTCTGTCTTCATACAGTTGACAATACTGATATCACCAAAGGGGCTACTGCACTGCAATTGTTCAGTGGCCACTTTCTCTTGGTAAGGGTGGAAGAGATTCTTTAGCTATGGTAAGCAGCTCTTCTAGGAGAGGGACACTCCAATATCAAACTATAGTTCTCTAGTCTTAGGTAGTACCACAGCCTCTGTACCATGGTCTTCCACTGTCTTGGGTTAGAGTTCTCTTGCTTGAGGATACAATCTGGCACACTATTCTATCGAATTTCTCTTCTCTTGTTTTATTAAAATTTTTATAGATTATATTGGAGATATTTATTCTAATGTTGTTACTCATCCTAAAATATTTTATTTTTCCTTGTTCCCTTTCCTCACTGGGCTATTTTCCCTGGTGGAGCCCTGGGCTTATATATATATATATATATATATATATATATATATATATATATATATATATATATATATTTATATATATATATATATATATATATATATATGTATATATATATATATATATATATATATATATGTATATATATATACAGTATATGCATATATATAAACATATATATATATATATATATATATATATATATATATATATATATACAGTATATGTATATATATATATATGTATATATAAACACACACACATATATATATATATATATATATATATATATATATATATATATATATATATATATGCATATATATATAAATATATATATATATATATATATATATATAGAGAGAGAGAGAGAGAGAGAGAGAGAGAGAGAGAGAGAGAGAGAGAGAGAGAGAGAGAAATTCTGAAGATATTAAGAAAATCCTATGGATAGATAGATAGATAGAGCATCTGAAATAGTATCTTTTCTTCAGTTAAGACGACCTGTTTTCAAAGTGCCAATTCTTATTTCTTAGTTCAGGTATTCGAATTTATATCTCTTAAGAGAAACTTGAATACCTAAAAACAATTCGTCCTTTCTTTCCAAATCTCTGGTATTTTGTTTGGTGTTACCTTGAAAATATCTCAACTGGAGATTGACGGA
>NC_090730.1:36313281-36315781 GCF_036898095.1 Palaemon carinicauda
TAAACATTAATAAGGGCGTTTCCTACGGTCTTGGCGTATGAATACAACAAAGAGGTTCTCATTTGTAATATTTGTTATTTTTTTAATGCCTTCTATATATGGGAGTTTTATCTTATTTCTAAAATCTCTTTATTAACATCATGTTCTTTACAATATATTGTGTTGGCTTTGTTGATGACTTTTTCTATGACATACATCTGGTAGAATAGCTTTAGCGTTCGTCTTTCGAGTGTCCTTACCTGTTAACAAATATTAACCGTGGATAGGTACGCTCCTCGGACACCCCTTTAAGGGTATACTCGGACGCGAACGACCCCGACGCCAAAAAAAAATTCTTGAAAAATCAGTTTTTGCAGTAACCTCCTTTTTTCTTTTGCCAAAAAAAACCTCAATGAATGCTTAAAACAACTGTAAAGATAAATACTACTCATCTGCAGAAAAACTATTTATTATAAATATTTTTAAAAATTAAGTAGAAAAAAAAAAGACCTGACATAAAAATTCATAAAAAAAAAGTTTATACATATATACACAAATCCTTTTAGGAATTGATTCTTGAATGTTTAGGACACATCTTGATGTATTTTGGATGAAGTCAGACCCATGGAGGTGAAGATCTGAAATGAGAAAAAAAGGGTAACTTTTTTTGGCCAAAAAAATTTGTCCAAATTTCATGAATTTTTTTGGGTACCCAAATGAAATAGGAAGTGGCTAATTTTTTTAGGGAATAAACATATGTTATCCTAAAATAGAAATATGTAAAAAAATCTTCATTATTTTGTAAATTACATTTATATCAGGGACCATAGCTAAAGGTAATTTTTTGAGTACTTAGAAATTTCGTAAAAAAATACATATATTTAATATATAATATGATATTTATGCAGGTAAAAACATACCAAAATATCACAAATTCTATAGGGAACAAGAATATATAGAGATAGGGCAACTTACGCTTCGGATATGTCCACAAAATGGCCGCCAACCACACTGACTCAGACTCCCTAATCTGCCACTTGAAATGTAGGAAGGGTATGTCAATTTCAAGGTGTTATTTACTAATCTAATTATTATTGGATATGCATAAAAATTGTAGGGTGGGTTGCTGGATAATTGTCGATTATTTTACGACTATAAAATTAAAATTCTGACCCAAAAAAAATTTTTTGAAGGGAAATAAAATCGAAAAAAAATGTAAAATATAATATTTTAGCTAAATAATTTGATGGTATTCAATCTAAAAAGAAGTAAACAAAATTTTCCGACAAATAAACATCTAGAGGAATCATTACTCTGTGATAGTTCCTTAGTACGTAGTAATTTTGAAAGAATTGGGAAAAAACGAAAAAATGGCAATCACCGGAAAATCGAACACATACCTATATATACGCCATATCTGGCTAAAAAAAAGATAGGCATGGGTAGCCAGATCATCTAAAAACACTTTCCAACACTATAAAATTATAAATTTAGCGACACTACTTGCCAATTCCTTACGGTAACATGACTAAGCAAAAAAATGCAAAACAAATAAAAAGGGGCACTCGTGGAAAAATGGCCATTCTAATATACGACATTTCAGAAAAAAAAAATTTCAGCCACGTGCTAGGCAAACCATCAATGCACATTTTCCGACAAATAAACATATAAATGAATCATTACTCTGTGATAGTTCCTTAGTACGTAGTAATTTTGAAAGAAATGGGAAAAAACGAAAAAATGGCAATCACAGGAAAATCGAACACATACTTATATATATACGCCATATCTGGCTAAAAAAAAAATAGGCATGGGTAGCCAGATCATCTAGAAACACTTTCCAACACTATAAAAATATAAGTTTTGCGACACTACTTTCCAATTCCTTACGGTAACATGACTAAGCAAAAAAATGCAAAACAAATAAAAAGGGGCACTCGCGGAAAAATGCCCAACATTCTAATATACGGCATCTCAGATAAAAAAAAAGACATGCACGTGTTAGCCCAACCATCAAGGCACACTTTCTAACACATAAACATGAAAAAAAAATCAATGATATACGGCAATTCCTTACTACGTAGTAAATTTTTACAAATATTGAAAAAAAAACAGAAATTGGCAACCGCAGTTAAATACCCAATATACCAATAACTACGTCGTATCTGACAAAAACAAAATCACGCATGGGTAGCCAGATCATCTAGACACACTTTCCAACACTAAAAAAGCAAAAGTTTTACGACACTATTTGGCAATGTCTTACGGAAAAATGACTTGGCAAAAAAATGAAAAAAAATTAAAAAGGGGCACTCGCGGTAAAATGCCCGACATTCTAATATACGGCATCTCAGATAAAAAAAAAAGACATGCACGTGTTAGCCCAACCATCAAGGCACACTTTCTAACACATAAACATGAAAAAAATGAATAATATACGGCAATTCCTTACTACGTAGTAATTTTTACAAATATTGAAAAAAAAACAGAAATTGGTAACCGCAGTTAAATACCCAATATA
>NC_090730.1:36320781-36328281 GCF_036898095.1 Palaemon carinicauda
GAAGAATATATATATATATATATATATATATATATATATATATATATATATATATATATATATATATATATAATATATATATTGTGACGTAATTGTGCAGATTACGATCTTTAAAGAAAGTATCAATCGGACTCTCCACTTGATACAGTGACTTCGTGTCAATCCAGAGCGTCTAATTGACACTCAGAATTTTTTTATATGACTGAACCTGTTAATATTATTAACGGTTCAAAAATACCCGAGATCAATTATTTATTTTGGAGCTGCACCTCGTTGGAATAGTTTTAATTCGTGTAGGAACAATTTGGTTTCTCCTTAGTCTAAATCACGGACAAAAGAAACTCTGTTTTAATAATCTAAATACAATAGTTTTATTTTAATTAGGCAAAAAAAAAAAAAGAAAGGATAGTAAAACTCTTAAGGAGAAAACATACAATTGACAAGTCAAAGCAGAATGTGTTTTCGAGTTTGTAGTTAATAAATCAAGAAATGATTACAGTAAAAAAAAAAACGAAAAGACAAAAAAAAACTAAGCTTAATTCTCTCTAGCAATCCGAATACATTCAAATGCAAAAATAATAATAAAAGAAAGAAGGTATCACTTAATTTCTATTTTCCGAAATCACTCAGTATAATAAACTACAGAACATAAATGTCAACTGGATAATTATTGTAAAAGAAAAGTACACGGGTGATCACATAAAACAAAAGAAAATAATGTTGGCAATCTGTCTATGTGCCCCAACAACAAAAGAAAAAACCCTCACTTCGCACTTCAATGTTTATACAAAAACTATTGTTGCTTGAACATAAGAAAACTTGTAAAAAACAAGAAAAACAAAAATGATGTTGGGTGCGAATAGGTTGTCACATTATTATGAGAAAACTATTCCCACAATTATCCCCAGCTTCACTCCCTTGGAATTCCCATCAATGCAACCTTTTCAAAATTTGGCACTTATTAATTCTCTCCCTCGCACAGGTGTCAGTACTTATCTTCATAAAAACTCCGGCACAGCAGGTGTTCTTTGGGACGTCAACGCAGATTGTTCCTTTCTTCGCATGAGTCGTGTTTCCCTCGACTCAGGCGGAGTTCGAGCCTCCTGGAGGTTTGAGGGAGAGCTTTTCCTGGGGGACGCAGGCACTGGTTGGCTCCTGGGATTAGTGTTTCTTGTATGGCCTCCGGACTGGAACTGACTTCTTCTCCCCTTACAGGCCTTAGGCTCAGCAGTGAAATTTTTGGGCCATCCCCTTTTTTCTCTTGATTGGGTAATCTTGACTTCCAGGGGCGGTCTTCATGTCTTGAGGTCCAATGACATCTTTGACCCCTCCTTCCTTTTCCGCGTGTTGGCCAATCATGACCAGGGGTCCTCTTCTTTGTGGCAGTATGTCCTGTGTCTATGAGAACCCTTGTTCTCACATCTGGCTTATATCTTGTGGCTGACCTGGGAAAGAGGGGAGAAATAAGCGCCTTGACAAGTTAATAGCCTGTAGGCCTGTATAACGTAGACCAGGCCTGTTCTTAAGTTACATAGAGGGGAAAACCATGAGAGCAGCGCCGTTTTCGAAAAATAACGAACTAAAAGAATTATGACTGTTAAGTTGTCCTTTGGAGGGCAGAACTCCCTCACTTCACACTTCCCCCCTTAAAAAAAAGATTTCCTGCTCAATGAAAAGGAAATCGTCTCCCATTTAATCCGTAACTGAACTCACAGCTTGGCTCTCACGAAAAAGGTGAAATTACAACTAACAACCAAAAAAAACTGAAAAAAAAAAATGACAGTTATAACTATTCCCAAACTACTTTCATACGCCCTAACTCTAATTCATCCTTGAAAGGCAGTCTGCTAGAATGTTCTGAGTCCCTGGAATATGCAAAATGTTCAAATTTACTTCTTGTAGCCGTAGGCTCCATTTGAGTAGTCTGCAGTTTTTGTTTTTCATTGTTGCATGCAAGAATGTTAAGGGATTATGATCTGTAAAGATGTTAGTGGGCAATGAATTAGATTGAAGGTAAATAGAGAAATGTTCTACGGCAAGTACTAAAGCCAATAGCTCCTTTTCTACAGTGGCATAATTCTTTTCATGCCGGTTAAATTTCTTAGAGAAGTATGCCACAGGGTGTTTCATGTTTTGATCATCTTCCTGCAATAAGACTGCACCAGCCCCATAATCACTGGCATCTACTGCTACTTCAAATTCTCTGTCAAAATCTGGTGCTTTCAGCACAGGTGATAGACTTAGCAACCTCTTAAGGGAGTCAAATGCGTCTTGACAATGGTTAGACCAAACATACTTGTTATTCTTCTTGAGAAGATTAGTGAGAGGCAAGGCAATGGTAGAGTAATTCTCACAGAACTTTCTGTAATAGCCGGTCATTCCCAAGAACCGACGCAATGCTCGGCGGCTTTGCGGGACTGGAAATTGTTGAATGCTCTCAACCTTTGCCTGCACTGGGCGAACAGATCCTCGACCTACTATATGACCCAAGTAGGCGACTGTCGCCTGTCCAAAGTCACACTTGGAGAGGTTGATTGTTAAGTTGGCCTCTGCTAAACTCTGGAAAAGGGCTTTTAGTCTCTTCAGGTGTTCTTTCCAAGAGTCACTGTAGATAACAATGTCATCCATATATGCGACAACACCTTCTATGTCCTGTACCAGACTGTTGATCATCCGCTGGAATTTCGCAGGAGCATTTCTCATCCCAAAGGGCATCACATTATATTCAAATAATCCTTGAGGTGTTACAAAAGCTGAAACCTTTTTGGCTCTCTCAGTGAGCGGAACACACCAATATCCCTTCAACAAATCACACTTGGTGATATATCTAGCATTCCCGATGGTATCCACGCAGTCATCAATACGTGGCAAGGGAAAAGAATCTGGCTTTGTGACGTTGTTCTCCTTCCTATAGTCAGTACAGAATCTGACTCCATCATCAGGATTTTTCACTAACACACACGGTGAACTCCACTGTGAGGAACTCTTTCTAATAATCCCATGCTCGAGCATGTAATCAATTTCTTTCCCAAGCAGTTCTCTCTTCTTTGGTGATACTCTGTATGTGTGTTGACGGACTGGGCGTGCATCTCCCACGTCCACATCATGTTCCATTACATTTGTCCGGCTGGGAACATCAGGAAACAGCACTGCGTACTCTTCCACTAAAGCTTGGACATCCTCTTGCTGTTGGGGAGCTAGATGAGAGACCTTGGTCTTGAAGTCTCTGAGAACCTCCGAATTCTTAAGTCGGGCTTCGAGTGGCATGCCCTTGAAACTGGTTTTTTCCTCTTCTTCACCAGAAGTATCCTGTTCTTCCTCCTCTTCTTCACCTTGAGGGTTCTGTTCTTCCTCCTCTTCTGTTTGCTGTACCTGTCTCCTTATTACTGATACATGAACAGGCACAGTGACTGGTGATGGCTTTTGGGCAGTGGGATTACCACTGGTATTCCGAACAACATATGGTTTCATCATGTTGACGTGACACACCTGGTGTTCCTTTCTTCGGTCCGGTGTCCCTACCACATAATTCAATTCACTGAGCTTCTTCACGACCTTATATGGCCCCTGGTACTTTGCCGCTAAGGGACTACCAGGCACAGGTAGAAAGATGAGCACATCATCTCCCACTTGGAATTGTCGTGCTTCTGTCCTGTTTGCTTGGTCATACCAGGCTTTCATTTTTTCTTGAGACTTCTGCATTTCCTCATGAGGCAATTGGCAGGCCTCGTGCAAGCGTTGTCGGAACTTCACCACATAGTCTAGCACATTGGTACTTTGTTCCTCATGGGTCCATATCTCCCTCAAAAGTTTGAGAGGTCCACGCACTTCATGTCCAAAGACCAGCTGAAAGGGGGAAAACCCCAGAGATTCTTGCCATGAATCTCGAATAGCATACAACAAGAAGGGCACGCCTGTGTCCCAATCTCGTGTTTTCTAGTCTTCACAGTATGCACGTATTGCATTTTTGAGCGTGCCATGAAACCTTTCCAAAGCACCTTGAGACTGTGGGTGATAAGCAGAGGACATTATGTGCTGCACTCCTAACTCCTTAAGGGTGCCTTCAAAGACTTTCGACATGAAGACACTACCTCTGTCAGTTTGAATAACCTTTGGTAACCCGAATGTGGTCACGAACTGTACCAGAGCCCGCGACACATTGGGACTCGTCGCTGTCCGCAACGGGTATGCTTCAGGGAAGCGCGTCGACGCACACATTAGCGTCAACAAATGGGTGTGGCCCTTCTTTGTCTTTGGCAGAGGTCCGACAATATCCATGATGATCTTGGAGAAGGGTTCTTCCACCACTGGGATGGGTTGCAATGGTGCCTTTCGATGATTTGGATCCTTTTTACCTATCACTTGTCACGAGTGACAACTACGGCAATATTCTGCAACTCCTCTGTTCAAATTTGGCCAATAAAATTCCCAGGAAATTTTCTCACGCGTTTTACGTACTCCTAAATGTCCTCCCATTGGTTGTTCATGAGCCAACCTTAAAATCTCCTCTCGGTACTGTGGTGGCACTACCACCTGATATAGAATGGTCCATTCAGCATCAGCAGGCACTTTCTTAGGCCGCCATTTGTGCATTAGGACATCATCCTTTAAATAGTAACCAGAGGGTTCAGCCTCGAGTTCGCTCAGGGATCCAGCTTCATCCCTTATCCTTGCAAGTTCTGAGTCTTGTTTCTGAGCCTCAATGAGCGACTCCCTCGAGTATTCTGAACATAATAACCCAGGCTGCACCACTCCCCTGAGCATTTGGGGAAAAGTACCAACAAGCGCTCCGGTAGGAACATTATCTCTGTCCTTTTTCTGTAGAGTGGTACTAGCACGGGTGATAGCACATGCTGGATATTCATTTTGTTCAATCTTCACCTCCCCTTCATTCTTGTCAGCATGAATTTGACATGATGCTGTGCAACATCGTTGTCCAGTTATGTCATTTCCTAACAATAACTGTACCCCTTGCATGGGGTCCTCACCCACCAAAGGAACTGGAAATGTACCGGAAATAAAAGAAGAGCTTAAAGTCACTGCATATATGGGCAATTCTTCTCTTCCCTTAATGTAGCGAACCATGACAGTTTCTCCCAAGGTGGACGATTCACCGAAGGGTAAGACTGCTCTGTGCAAGACAGTCTGCTCAGCTCCAGTATCACGCATAATCCTTATCTGTACAGGCTTGGTACCTTGTTCCTACAGAGACACAGATCCTGCATGAATGAAGGCTTCCTGTCCTTGCCTTATGGCCATGTCTCTCTTCTTCATCATCCCTTGGCATGATGTCTGTCTTCTCATAACCTCATTAACATTAAGTGCTTGGTCGTCCCTCTTGTGATTTTGATTAGAGGACTTCTTTCCCCCTGGTCCATAATTTCCTTTGAGTCAGCAGCAGCTAACGTCATGTCCGAGTTTGTGACAATAGGAACAATGTCTTACTTGGGGAGCCGAAGGGTAGGCTCCATTGTTCTTACTTCCAGTGTTTTTAGCACTGCCATGTGTAGGGTTTCCGCCTACTCCTTTCCCTGATGGAGGATACGATGGTGCCGGCCCTCTGGGGCTCCAATTACTCCGAAAGGGCCTGGAAGGCTGGTTTGGCTGAAATGAAGGAGGGCACCATCTTGAGCCAGAGGAGCCCCTGATCTTTTCCTTCAGTGTATACTCATCTGCCATTATAGAAGCCTGATCAGGGTCAGTGATATTTCGATCTTCGATATATTGCCAAGTGGCTGGTGGCAACATTAGCAGAAACTGTTCTAATCCCATGAGCTCCATTATCCTGTCGAAAGTCTTGTCATTTCCAAGAGAGGCCTCCACCCACCTGTCACGGCTAATCTTCATTTGTCTCCAATACTCTGCATAGTTTTCTGATCCTTTCCTCAAGTTCCTGAACTTCTGGCGATAAGCCTCAGGCACAAGTTCGAAAGCTTTCAAGATCCATGCCTTTACCCGGGGATAATCGTGCGCAACAGGGTCGGATACCGCATTGTACGCATCCACTGCTTTCCCGGTTAACTTTATGGGCAACAGGCGAGACCAGGCGTCCTCTGGGATCTGGTAACTTTTTAGTATTCTCTCAAACGACAGGAAGAAGCCTTCAGGATTCTTTTCATCATAGGATGGAAGGAGTCCCGCTATATCTTTTTCTGAAAACCTTCCCATGGGTTGTGCCCTTGGGGGTCTTGAATCCTGACCGTGTCTCCTCAACTGAGCTCGCAGTGAGTCAATCTCGAGCTCAGCTGCTTTAAATTTCATTCTCGTACTCAACGACTCTTCTGACCTCTGAACTACTTCATGAGATTCAACTTCAGCTGGACTTGAAGTTCGGTAGGCAGTCTGGCTTGATGACATGGCTGATGGTAACATTGGCACTGCTGCTGCTCCTCCCATAACAGAGTGTTCTCGGGTTATGGAGTGATCTTCGTCCCTATCTTCAATTGCTATCTCCAACTCACGCTCTTCATGACGCCTATTAAATTCTCTCTGTAAGGCCTCTAGAATCTGTTGTCTTTTACCTGCATTTTGGATATTATCTGCACGTAAGCTCACTTCAAGTAGCTCTGCTGGGAAGAGTTGCCTTAACAAAAAGTCATTCGGTTCCTCTAGGAACCTAGAAACTCTATCTGAATTTTCGTCTCCCATGACTGAAACGATAGAACTTTGAACCTTGAACCTTGAATGTACTTACAGATGCTTGATAAGAGAAAGAGAGAGAAAAAAAAATCAAGACTTCTGGTCAGCCAATTTCACACTATGAAATCAACAGAACACAACAAATCAGGTTGCATAACAACCGAGATCAAAAATCACCACAATGATTTCGAAATCAAATTTCCGACCAACCAAAGCAACTCCGAAACAAAAACTGTTTCCGGAGCAATTAGCAAAAGTCAAAAACCTATATTCCAACACAAAAGAAAATGAACAAAAGGTAAGTAAAAAAAAATATATCCCAGACACAGGCCCCCAATTTAAAGATGTGACGTAATTGTGCAGATTACGATCTTTAAAGAAAGTATCAATCGGACTCTCCACTTGACACAGTGACTTCGTGTCAATCCAGAGCGTCTAATTGACACTCAGAATTCTTTTATATGACTGAACCTGTTAATATTATTAACGGTTCAAAAATACCCAAGTTCATTTATTTATTTTGGAGCTGCACCTCGTTGGAATAGTTTTAATTCGTGTAGGAACAATTTGGTTTCTCCTTAGTCTAAATCACGGACAAAAGAAACTCTGTTGTAATAATCTAAATACAATAGTTTTATTTTAATTAGGCAAAAAAAAAAGAAATGATTGTAAAACTCTTAAGGAGAAAACATACAATTGACAAGTCAAAGCAGAATGTGTTTTCGAGTTTGTAGTTAATAAATCAAGAAATGATTACAGCAAAAAAAAAAAAACGAAAAGACAAAAAAAAAACTAAGCTTAATTCTCTCTAGCAATCCAAATATATTCAGATGCAAAAATAATAATAAAAGAAAGAAGGTA
>NC_090730.1:36333281-36335781 GCF_036898095.1 Palaemon carinicauda
CAATGTTGAGTGCGAATTAAAGAAATAAATTATGAAGCTGTTGATCTGAGCCTTTTGTGCAGTGCATTTGTTATAAGACGAATTAACAAGGAAAGTGTAGAGGTGTTCGACACACTGCTAATGAGTCTTCCTTGGAAGTGTATTTTGCGACTAATGTTGCGTAAGTTTTACAGTACAGGGGATCATCTATAATTCAACAGCTATAGGGTGAATATGACAGGGAATTTAGTGCTTATTTTCTTTGGAGCCACTCTCTGTCAAATAATCTGCTTAAAGCTGTTAAAATTATAAATACGTGAATGCATGTATGTATGTCTGTATGTATGTTTATTATATTCACAACTTTCTTACTTTACTGTAGTAGCGCAAAGGAGTAAGCGGATTAAACTACAAAGAGGATTATTTAGGGATTTTTATTTCCAAAGTTTAAGATGAAAATCTCTATGAGAAGATAAAGGTCCCGTGATGATAGTATTAATATACTACACGGAGAGGAGAGAAGTCTGTAAGAAAAAAAAAAAAAAAAAAAACAGAAGATGCAGTTATTCGATGTTTTCATGAGTAGTCGTTGGTAAATAAAGATCTTTACAGAAGCTTGATAAAAATTATGTCTATAACAAACTAGCAAACCAAATAGCTTAAGTGAATACAATTGAAAGTTAAAAGAATATTATGCATGGTTTTTATACAAGACTAATAAATAAAGAGTTAAATAGAGAGAAAAAATAAGATACCAATGAAATTTATTTCTTCTGAAAATAAAGAAATTTTCGTTTGAATAGGATGAGTTTATTTTTAGGACTGAGGTAATGCCTATTTTAGAATTATTTATTTGAAAATATGAATTATGATAAAGAAACATGCATGTAAAGCGACATTATCATCAAAAGCTATACACATACAGTATGTATTGTATTTTGTTTATATTAACAGAATATTATCTATCTCGACAACATAAAAGGATTGAGTACCACTAATAGTTCTAAGGTAGATGTAGATTACCATTAATTAGTTTCATAATAAAAAAAATAACAACATTTACTGGGAAGTTTTGATTTTAATTGATCGTTATCAAAATCAATATCGGTTTCCCTCATACTCATATAATCTTAAATAAATACGTTTAGAAATAAATGAAGCAGAATGAAGTTATTGTGGTAGCCAAGCAGATCAACAACAACTCGCATGATGAAGGATCCAAGTATAAACCCAGTTATGAATGTGCAACAAGCAACGCACATGCAAATATAGAATAATGCTTTCTCTCATGCAGTACCCAAAGTAACCCCTCCACACTTCTCACTTTATATCACGATGTCTTCGGGGCAGAATTACGTCAGACACCCAAGGTTCCCATAAAGCACGGTGTCTCTTTCCATATCAAGACGACGGGGGCCCTAGTACTTGCAATATCCAGACATTTGATACATATGCCAAACTTAGGGCCATGGTCCTTACCTCTGTACATTGTCTTGAAGAAGGATAGATCCCTACAATCTTTGTAGATTACAGGCGTCATAACATGCAGAACTTCACACTACACAACCTCATGAAGGGGTTTTTCAAGTGCCCATGAAGCCAGAAGATATCCACAAGATTACCATCACCCCACCGTTAAGCACATATACTTTCAATTACTCCTCCCTTGACTTTTGTAGTGGAAGGGCCACATACCACCAACTCATGGATGGCATCTCAGTAGACCTCCCTTTCTGTGTATGTTGCGTACATAACTTACTGGTGGTGTTCTCGTCCTCCAAAGAAGACCACTCCTGTCACCTATACATTATCCTTGACTGCCTGCAGCAGAACGGCCTTGTAGTCAGGTATGAAAAGTGTACCTTTGGTGCTAAGGAAGTGGTATTCTTAGGTCATTGCATCACTCCCGAGGGCGTTTACCCCTTCCCAGAGAACGTATCAGCATTACAAAAGTTCCCCATGACCTTGACTGGCAAAGCATTGCCACTCTTGCCTTATTTGCGTCTTCATTAAGGGCAAACCAAAAACCTTGAAGTGGGGCCCCTTCCAGTAAGTGGCCTTCTTCAACGCAAGGAAACCCGTAACAACTGTTACTGCTCTCACATTTCCTATGCCAATAGTACGCCTCCTACTTTCCACTGATGTCAGTGTTATATATGTAGGGACAGAAAAAAGAAAATTCTCTTGTGTATTGTTATTGATATGTGTGCTAGATAAAAAGGAAGAATAAAATTTGGTGTAAAGTGTGTTTGCAAAGGCTACAAAATTTGGGAAGATATGTTATAATATGCTACGGGATTTGTAAAGTGAATCAGAACTAGATTTCATAAATTACACGGGAATGGATCCAAATAAGTTTTACATTCTTATCTCGAAACTGGAGCCTAGAATCACCAAACGGAGTACTAATATGCTACCTTTTAGCTTCTTTGATTCTTTTTGAAGTTAAAAGGTTCATTCTATAAATTATTTCTTGTTAATTTTGAAATTATTATGAGATTCCATCCAAAGATATTTAGGG
>NC_090730.1:36340781-36353281 GCF_036898095.1 Palaemon carinicauda
CATCTGCTGCGACGGAGATGTGGGCGAAGGACGTGAATCCGTCAGGGCATGATACATTGAAGCCGTCCTTGTCGTATCGTATCCATGAGCCATTGTTCAGTCTGTAATTGAACTCATTATTGTCAAAGGGATAAAGCTTATCCAGACAATTTTCACTTGTATGGGAGAGAGCACCGTCTAGCAGTATACCTAACTCGCATGAATCCATTAAGTTTTTATGGAATTCAAATGAGTTAGCTGTACATATTTTTCTATCCATTGCGTCTGAACAGTGAGTTAATTGATTTAAGTCTTTAATGACCGTATAAGTTTCCTTGTCTGGGGAAATCAATACATGTCCTGTCAAACTGGATATTACTGGATATGAGTGATTCGTCATGAAAATCGGAAATGGTGATATCCTGTAAGATTGCCAGGCATCAGAAGAATCAAAGGGAATTGTAATCATAATCTTGTTATTATCAACGTTTACTGTAATTAGGCTGTAATAAAATTCTAACCTATGTTCCTCTAACAAAGGAATATAGCCTAGTTTATCCCTTCCGTTCTCCAGAATTAACTTTAAGTAATTTATAGGCAACAAATGGGGCGACAGTACACCTTTAGTTGCTAACGTGATAGCTTCTACATAATCCTTGGATTTCTCAATGAAATGTGCAATTCTGTTATGTATGTGATCTATCTTTGAATCATAATACGTTAATGTTGCCAACAAATCCTGTACTTCCATAATCTGAATGATATTATTTGAATGTTCATTTACTAAATCCATAATTTGATTGATTGAAGCTAACTGATTCCTTAGTTCTGACATAATCAATTCATCTTCATGAGTCAAGAACTCAATTTTCTTATTTTGATTACTAATTTTAAGACGATTGGAAATTCCTAAACCTAAACTTGCAACAGACCCAAAGATGTTTAATGCAGCATAAATAAACGGATTTCGTCTTTCTTTATGTTCGTGTCCTACAGTCCACATCAAAAGGTCATAAGCCAAAGATCCTGTCTCGTAAGTCTTATTTTTCAAGTCATCAGATAGCATCTCTGCAACTTTTAATGTTGATCCAAGCAAACTCTCTGTAGTCAAATGAAAATGTCTTCTATGCAACTCATCCAATGAGGCAGAAAACCTTGAAATGGCGGTTCTTAAGCTAGTGACATCATTCTCTTGAAGAAAAATTGCTTGCATATTCACTTCTACAACTACGTTGGTTGATGTAATAAAAACATCTTCTTGTCTTTCAACTATAGTGCCATATTTAAAATTTATACTTTTAGTTTTAGAGCTCATCCCACACGAGAAAAATGTCTGAGGGAACAATATCACTCCCAACAACAAAAAACTCATCTTGGAAACCTGTAACGAGAAAAATATATGTAATTACTCCTGTATTAAAAAGAAAACTTTTAATCACATAAAATAAAAAAAAAAATGTCCCTCCTCCTTTTCCCCTCTTTTCTTTTTAATTTCTTATGTGAGCCAATGGTACTATTCTCTCATCCGTGGGTTGGGATACGTTTTGAACTCTAAACCTATTGGCCGTTAATGTTTCCAAAATGTTAAATGGGCCTTCAAACTTAGGTGTTAGTTTATAATTGAGCCCTTTTCGTACATTGATTTGAATATATACGTTATCACCCACGGTATGTGTTTTAGTTGGTTTCGCTGTTTTATCATGATTCCTTTTCATTATGATTTGTGATTCTTCTAAATTCTTTCGAAGGATATCATATCGACTTATACTTGCATTGATACATTCTTTTAAAGGATTTGATAGATTAGTTGTAGGCGTTAATACATGGAAAGGCGTTCTAACTGGGGTACCATACAATGCTTCATGCGGTGACGTTTTAATTGATATATGATATGAATGATTCAGAGTACTCAGTGCCGCCGGTATTGCAATATCCCAGTTGGGGTCTGATCCCCCTAGTGTTACTCTTAATATATTTAATATCTTCCTATTTGCTCTTTCCACTAGCCCATTCGACTCTGGGTGATATATCATGGTATTTATTTTCTTTATGCTGAGGAATTCACACAATGAGGTAAGAAAGTGATTATTAAATTCACCACCCGAGTCTGAGATTATCATGTGTGGAATTCCATGTTTACAAATGTAACACTCGTAAAACTTCCTAGCGCATTCAATCGGAGTTTTAGTTTTAAGCGCTATTAGTTCTGTATATCGAGTTAAAGCATCTACAATTACTAAGAGGTACTTATTTCCTCTCTCTGACTCGTAAAATCCTGTTAACAAATCTAAATGTATTCTTTCAAAGGGTTGATTGGGCACAGGATAAGCTCCTAGGCTGACAGGTGTTTTCTTGTGCCCTTTGTTTTCCTGACATGTGCGACAATTAGCTATGTGTCTTTTTATATCTGTAAGCATCGTATGCCAATAAAACAATGATTTGGCTTTCTGTGACATTAATGAGAACCCCGGGTGTCCATGTAATGGATTTGAATGCAACCAATTCAGGACAGTGGAAATAAGTGAGATTGGTACTACTACCTGGTCGTTAGTTACATGTGGTGTATTGCGGGTTTTCCTTGTCACAGTCCTACACAGAATATTATCTTTGATTATATAATTCTGCTGCTTATACTTTATATATTCCTTTTCCTTATGATTGCCTTTCAAAGCATTTATAATTGTTTCTATTTTCTGATCTTTTCTTTGCTCAGTCTGTAACAATTCAGCGCTCCAGCCTAAATCTTCTTGTTCAGATATCTTTTTAATAATAGGCATGGATGTTGATATATCTATTAATTCAGCTAAAGGCTCCGTACAAGATGACACGGGGTTGCGTGATAATGCATCCGCAATGATATTTGCATTCCCAGGTAAATACCCGATTCTTGCGCCAAAATCTTGAATGATCAAATGCCACTGAGTTCGTTTAGGGCTGTGGTTGAAGCCTTTAAAGAACTCTGTTAGTGGTTTATGGTCAGTACGAACCTTAACGGGATAACCGTAAATTATGAACTTAAAATGCACTAGGGAATTAACAATAGTTAGCCCTTCCTTGTCTATTACTGCATACTTACTTTCGGAAGTTCTCAATTTTCAAGAATAGAAAGCTATCGGGAAAAATTGTTTATCATATTGCTGAAGCAATACCCCTCCTACTCCTAAGTCTGAGGCGTCTTTTGCAATGAAGAATTTCTTACCGAAGTCAGGAAATTTTAAGATAGGAGAACTACACAGTTCATCTTTCAAAGTATTAAACCCCTGTTGATGTTGCTCAGACCATATGAAATCTACGCCCTTCTTCGTAAGATCAGTTAAAGGAGCGGCTATTATTGAATAGTTGCGTATAAAATGCCTGTAATATCCACTACAACCCAGAAATTGCTGTATTCCCTTGACATTAGTAGGTATGGGAAAATTACGTATAGCCGACACCTTATCATGGACTACTTTAAGACCTTGGCTTGACACCATGAAACCCAAATATATTAATACTATTTTGAAAAATTCACACTTACTAATCTTTACCCTTAAGTTATGTAGTCTTAATCTCTGTAGTACTAGTTCTAATTTACGTAGATGTTCTTCTAAGGTGTTGGAAAAGATTACAAGATCATCCATATAGGCATGCAACATATCCCCTAACAAGTCTCCAAACACTATGTTAATCATTCTTGTAAATGTTATAGGAGCACAATGTAAACCAAAAGGCATCCGTAAAAATTCATAATGTCCCCTGGCTGTGCTGAAGGCTGTGTATGGGATACTATCTTCTTCTAATGATATCTGGTGAAAACCTTTAAGTAAGTCCAAACTGGTAAAATATTTATTCTGACCTAACAAAGACAAAATATCGTCAGTACATGGCACTGGGAATCGATCAGGGATCGTTTCCTCGTTTAGACGACGAAAGTCGACGCAGATACGCCATTTCGATCTTTTTTCGGTACAACTATTAAAGGAAAATTATAAGGGCTGTTTGATTTCCTAATGACTCCTTCTTCTAGCATTTTACCTACTTCATCATTTATTTCATTCTGGAATTTCATAGGGAGTCTGTACGAGGGTACATAGATAATTTTCTGCTTGTCCTTTAACCTTATTTGATGCTCGATCACATCTGTTTTTCCTAATGATCCATCCGTAGTGGAAAAAATCATCATGATATTTAGTTGAAAGTCCAAAAATTTTCTGCTGAATTTCTTCGTCTTGAATGTCTTTATTGATTTTATTTTTAATAGATCGCTAAAGGGATTCATCCGCAACTGATTGAGAGTGATTGATTTCAGCAACGGTAAGAATACGATGTTTATAAACTTCTACATCCAAGATATGTTGATTTTTGTGAATTACTAAAGTGTTATTTAAATGATTACAGACTTCAATATTACATTGTTGATGTGAGCCTACTGTATAAATAGCTTGTGTGACAGACAATCCGTTAGTTTTCAAAGTATCGGAAAGGATTAATATTTCAGATCCCGGTAATGTTTTCTTTATTTGCATTATTAAATTCGAAGGTACGTTTGGTTCGATAGATTGTGTGCAAGAGGATATTACGGGTGAACGAGAATTCTGCTGGGTCGCGTATATTATTTCTTTATTAGTGAGACAAGTTATTGGTTCTTCAACGTACGTTACGGTTACATTTGTCGTCTCCTTTTTATCCAAAACTGATTTTAAGGTATTAGAAGACTTATAGAATTTCCCTTTGATATACACGCCGTGCTTGGCAGGGGCTAAGATAATGTTTTGATTTCCCATAGATGGGTATCCTATAATTACCGCTGGATACATATTAATGTTTTTTACAACAACAAATGTATCGGCAAACGTGCGTTTACCGACTTTGAACTGAACATGAGTTATGCCTATGACATTTAATTCATTATTTCCTATACCCGAAAGTCTAATTCCGGATTTTTCAATCGGAAAGTTCGAAAACAACAAATGATGTGTCTTCAAATCCATGATATTACGTGGACTACCAGAGTCAAAAAATAACGTAAAGGATTTGTGTTCTAAATTTACAGCATATAAGGTTGGCCGTAACTCATTTTGGCTTATTATTGTATGAATTCGTTGCAAATCTACGGGAGCATGCACTGTTTTACTTAATTCTGCCGTGTGTTTCATAGGAAAATCTATTGTCTCACAATTATCTGATAAAACATTAAATTGATTATTCAATACTATTGATGTTGACAAGAATGACCTTGACCCAACATCACTCTCTTCCCCTCTAGAGTTAACTATGTGGTATTTGCTTTGCTCTGCACATTCTGAAAATTAGTCTGACCTTGCGAGGTCTGGTTTGACGACCCAGGCTCAGCGATATTCGAAGAAGTGTTTGTTTGTTTTGGACTCTGACATGCATTGATATTTGGTTGTTTCTTCTTATTGTTAAAATGAGGATTTTTCTTTTTATTTCCATATGGAACTGACTGTGGAATTGACTGTGTATTTCTGGGATTCTGTTGTGTCTTTCGCGAGTAACATTGGCTATATGAATGTGTTGCACTGTTGTGAATCGAGCAGAATTTCGTTCTGCAGTCCGCGCTTAAGTGACCTTGATGTTTGCAATTATAACACCTCATTCCCGCTACTTGACTGCTAACTACGTTCACTGTTTGTGGCTTTGTTTCATTCTTTGCAAAAACTTGAGTTAAAACGGGATCGAGATCTGGACACTTGGACATGTGTTTCTTTATCTGTTTATAGATATCCAATTTTGTACTTGCAGGCGTTAACTTCTTATCAAAACACCGCACTAAAGCTTCAGGCAACATAAGTGTCAAGCAAGTTAAATACATTAATCGTAAAAAATCTTTCCCGGAGATGTTATCCCTAGTAACCCATGTGGAATGAACTAAAATGTCCTGATATTCATAAAGCCTATCAGCTATGAGAGCTGCTCTCTCAATAACATTAAGCCGATTCACAGTGGCTTGATTAATTGTATTTCGTAACGTTAATACTACATCCAAGGCTTCCTCACCCCCATAGACCGCGCGTAACCTAACTTTGAAATCATCCCAGGTAACTGCTTCTTGAAATGAAACACCTCTTAAATACCCACTCGCATCCCCCTTAGAAAAATCTATAAAACTTTTAGCTTCTTGTAATTGTACAAAAGGGTCTACGATTTGTTTGGCATTTAAATGGGCATCGACGGATGAAATCCATGACTCCACATTTTGTGGCAAGAACCCGTTGACCCGACCCTGAAAAGGAAGGATTGCTGACCTGGCATTTACAAACGTCACAATTGGAGGAGGATTAGTCTGGCCTATGCCACTAGGTCCAGGGGTAGGGCTCACAGGGGGAGTCGTGACTGCTGTATTTCTTTTCCTATCTCTTCGACCCCTTGCAATTCTATCAAAATATCTATATGAGTACAGACATCCACTGCGTAAACGCATATGTATAACAAAATTCCCTAAACAATGTTACTAATCCCAAAACATTTCCCGAGAATTTCTGAAAGAAAAAGGAATTAGCACAAAGAGAGAAAAATTCTAGATGAGAATTCGGAGTTGAACACAGTTTCCTTTAATGAACGGAAACAAAAGATTAGCAATACACTCACCCCAGTAATAATCGACTAATTACTCGTGATAACTACACTTCACTGCCTAAACTGTAATGAATTCAAAAATTTGTACTTAGCTTATATATGGGTCTGTGTGATGTCGACACACCCTCTCTCTCTCTCTTGATGTTTTGTTAGCGATGTATCGTTCGAGTTTCTTGTTGAATGTAGTGCTTCCTGGGTATGTTTTGCAAACGTTGAACGCCAGTCCTTGGGTTTCCTAGGATGTTGATTGAAGATCCAGTTCATCGGTTTGTATTCATAACATTCATTAATGTTAACTATTTCGATGGACTATATTACTTAGTCAGAATTGTAGATTCATGTAGATAATGTTGAGTTCTCGAAGATCTTTCTCTGGTTTTACAGCTTTTATTTTGAAGTCTTGAAGATCTTTCTCTGGTTTTACAGCTTTTATTTTGAAGTCTTGAAGATCTTTCTCTAATTCTTAGAGTTTAACCACTGCCACCATTTATTAGTGTGCTACTTTTATAAGCACACATTGAGTATGTGTTGTTTAAGATGTGTATAGCTGGATAACGAAGTACATCTTATTAGCTTTAAAAGTATTTATTTGTTAAAAACAACAGAGTTAAACATCTCCATCACTGGAGGGAGCTGGTTTGGTCAGATGACCAATTCTGGTGAAGTATAGATATGAACTGACTAAATTATCGATATCACAGATATCGTATGCTTAGTTTATATAGCAGTTTTGTCACAATCTCGGAAGACACCTGCATCCGGTGACGTCACAAACTTTCACACGCTGATGCATTGGTGTTGACGTTTAAGAAAAATATTACATTGTTGAGGCTGCATTGTGCGTCCTGTTTATGATTTGAATGACTACAGCAAGTCCCACGGCTAGCATCTTCATCCAAAATGACATATTAAGTCATGTGTTTTAAACATGTAATATTAACTATTACATAAACAGTATATACACAGAGACATAAAACCCCCCCTCACCTCAGACACTCCTCGCATACAGGTCAAACTACAGTTAGGAATTCTAACACACACGTTTCTTTCGTCAAAAATACTTTTAATCACTCTTCGCTTCTAATTTTCAATACCCTTGCGTTCTCAACCCCATCCACTTTTGGTAAAATTAAAAACTTTAAATTTGTCCTGCAAATCTTTTACAGCTTTTCTCTTTACTTTCCAATGTTCCTCACAAGTTTTTCAGAAGAAACACTTAACCCTTTTGCTTATGTAAACACTTACTGTTCTTCCCCGACCAACATTTCTGTCGTTTACCTTACTATGTATATGAATCACATTTCTAACATACACCTACCCATTGTAAAGCTCCGCTGTACGATACACACACAAACATACATATATATATATATATATATATATATATATATATATATATATACACTGTATATATATATATATATATATATATATATATATATATGTATATATATACATATATATATTATAAATACACTGTATATATATATATATATATATATATATATATATATATATATATATATACATAGTATATATATATATATATATATACACAGTATATATATATATATATATATATATATATATATATATATATATATATATATATATATATATATGTATATATATATATACACAGAATATATATATATATATATATATATATATATATATATATATGTATATATATATATACACAGGATATATATATATATATATATATATATATATACATATATATATATATATATATATATATATATATATATATATATATATATATATATATATTCGTTCAAAAAACTTTGCCATTTCTCTGTATATCCTCATGTGATTCAGACAAAGTGCACAATAACGTTTGTATCCTCAGTGATTATGAAATACAAAACCACATTAATCTTTCTGAAACAATTGTTCTGTGGAATGACAACGTCTATATATATATATATATATATATATATATATATATATATATATATATATTTATATACATATACATATATATATATATATATATATATATATATATATATATATATATATATATATATATATATATATACATATATACATATATATATATATATATCCTTCATTTCATCATTTAAGAATTTTTTTTTGTGTTTTTCCTTCTTTCTGTGGCAGGATGTAAAATACAAAACTTAATCTCTTGACTCAAACTTACCGACAATATTCCCTCAACACAAATTTGTCCTGACATTATCGTCAACTGGACACTTAAATAGGAAGAACATTTTAATGTTCTATAATCTTTAAAACTATATATATTAACACCAATATCAATGACATATAAATCCTAAAATAACCCCCAAACCCAGACACAACGTATATATAAAACTTAGATATGTACATATATAACACAAAGAAAAATAAATAAGTAAAAAAAAATAAAAAAACTATCACACTACAATCCAAGCAAGAAAAGTGTTGATGACGACATATGCAGAAGATTCACACTGATGAGAATGTCTGGGCTCCAGAAGTGTCTTAGCAAGACATATTGCTTAAGCCCTCTTGTGGTTAATATATTCTTAAAGTTTGGATACTCCTCACTCGTAGTTTGACCATGAAGGGCTAGAGGAATGAAAAGAAGTCAGTGAAATGGTTGAACAGCCATTAGCAGTCGCAGGAAGGACACTTAAGAACACCACGCATTTATTAATATTATTATTATTATTATTATTATTTGCCAGGCTACATCCCTAGTTGGAAAAGTAGGATGCTATCAGGCCAGGGGCTCCAACAGGGAAAATATCCCGGTGAGGAAAGGAAACAAGGAAAAATGAAATATTTTAAGAACAGTAACATTAAAATAAACACTTACTTCATAAACTATAAAAAATTAAACAAGACAAGAGTAATAGAAATAAAAAAAATAGTGAGTTTGAGTGTACCCTCAAGCAAGAGTACTCTAACCCATAGCTAAAGTCTCTTTTACTCTTACCGAGAAGAAAGTAGCCACTGAACCAATTACAGTGCAGTAGTTAACTCCTTGAGAGAAAAACTGTTTGGTAATCTCGGTGTTGCCAAGTGTATGAGGACAGAGGAGAATGTGTAAATAATAGGCCAGATTATTCTGTGTATATGTAGGCAAAGGGAAAATGAACGGTAACCGTAACCCGAGAGAAGGATCCAATGTACTACTGTCTAGCCAGTCAAAGGACCCCATAACTCTCTAGCGGTAGTATCTCAACAGGTGGCTGGTGTCCTGTACAATCTACTACCTATTGAACAATCCATCACTGTAAATTATTCCTTCGTGCCGCTATAAGAAAAAAAAGCAAAATGGAAAATCATTCATAATTATATATTCACTTGTTATTCTAACCTTCACATACCCCCATACTTCCTTCCTCCTCCCTCTTCTCTGACGCTTCAGATCTGGCTAAGTTTGAGGACTTCATTAGTGGCCGAATCTGCTTCGCGTCTTCCTGCAGAAGTTCGATTGGGTACTGGAACCTTATTACGAAAACCGTGTTCAGATGAGGTTAATATCAGGCGAACCTTGTTAACTGTCTCAATGTCTTTATAGTTCATTATCATCATCACCATAATCTTAATGACATTTTTTTTTTCATATTGATTTGATTTTTTTACCTTTCTCCTTTCCTAAGATAACATTTATCAATAGAACCATAATGTACTCGAGAAGGCCTGACATGAATTTAATTTTCTGTTTTTCTTGATAATAGTATAAACTATTTTGAAATAAAAGAAATAAAAACAAACAAAAATTGTTTAGATGGCTCATTAACAAATAATGAATTCTTACAAATAGGTATTGATTACTGTCGATATTACATTACGTTATTGTTTCTCATAACTCTATGTTAGAAGACAGCAGACTTTCCTTACAAGCAAATATTCATTCAAGATTTTATGTCAGCGCGATATTCAAAACCTTATATTTTGGTAACTTGAATTTCACATCACAGAATCCGTGGAATGTATCGAACTCTTCCCTTCCATCACATCCTCTACACTCCAGCAATCATTAGTGGCCCTGACTTTTGATCCATATTTTAGTGAGGAAGATAAACAAGATGGCCGAAAATATTTCATAATACGATAGTTTTTAAACGTTATGTTTACTCAGCAGCATTCGGTGCTCCTTGAAGAGAGCACTATCTTCGCTAATTATTCAATTGAGCGGCGTCTATATTCCAATTTGTCTATTAATGCAATGCTGTAACTTTTCCAAAGAAGGTCTAAATTTGGACTAAATATAAACATATCTAAACGAATTCTCTGATTTTTTTGGTGGAATATCCTTCAACGAAGATCTAATTTCCAACTAAAATAACATGGTCTCTCGGTATCTATTGAGTGAAATCAAATAAGCTTTTGATTCAAGGTCTTCTTTTCGCTCCACTTCCTCCACCTGCTCTCATCTTGTTTACTTCGTGTGGATCCGTAACATTTTTGACAGACATTATTACTTTTCTGTTTTCTGACGAATATCTCGGTTTTAAGCCTCGGTTTTTCTAACTCTTTTTTCTCTTTTTAGTTTTATTCATTTCATGGCCAACAACTTGGCTTTTACTCTCTCTCTCTCTCTCTCTCTCTCTCTCTCTCTCTCTCTCTCTCTCTCTCTCTCTCTCTCTCTCTCTCTCTCTCTCTCTCTCTGTAAACTAAATCTTCGAGGATTCATATCTTGGTGACGATATTTCTTAGCAATGATGACATTCCCGTGTTGTGTTGGCCGAAGAAATCTTGACAAGTTTGTTCGTTTATAGACTTCTTCTGTGACTCCCATGAGGTAGAATCTCTTCTGTCATAACTTTTATTTGATTTTCCTAATTTTGTAAAGAAACTTATTGGTGTAAAGGATACAATAACATCAAAACTATCATTTAGGACATGTTTTTGGTCAGTTCTCATTTAATTAAGACTACCTTATTAAAAATTATCCCTTTTCCGCCATTTTCTTAAATATTCAGTTATTCTCTAATACAAAATAGATTTTGTTTTTCCTGGAAGTATCACCTAAACAAAGTTTTTCACCAGATTCCATCCATAACTAAGCAATCACGGACAGGTCGTGAAAAATTCTTTGACTGTTTTATGAATAATTGTTAAAAATTATATATTTGTGATGTTTCAAAAGTTTTTGCAAAATTCAGTAACTAAAAAGGTTACAGGAAAATCGTTTTAGAGACAAAATAGATTCGTATTTCATTAATCTCGACTCTCATCCGGATGACAGATCCGTCATTCTCCAGGTAAGATATTCTAAACTTAACACGAAATAAAATACCAAAGAGTTGAAAGGGGAAGGACGAAATTATTTTAAGGTATTAACTTGGGGTTCCACAGACAGTACAAGCACGTTATGGGCAATATTTCCGTAACGAACACTTATATCAGTACGAGATTTTGCTATAGTGTATTACACTCATTGAGGTAATTTATGGGTGTATCATGAATCATTAATTGTGAAGAATGATTACACTCGTCCCTGTACCGAGAGACAAATCTCGAAAACCCAGAAATGGATACAAACGAAACTGAATTAAAGCTCGGCTTAACCTCACCCCCCAACCTTGACTATATTTCTTCTCCTACCCCTTTCCTTTCTTCCCTCACCAGCTTGAAATGATACCATTTTTCCTCAATAGTTATATGAAAAAAATTATATAAAGATATAATGTAACTTTGATTTAGCAGTTTAAGTGGTGGAATGGAATTTGTTGATGCGTGTATGCTGGAGTAATTATAAACAGATTATGGGATGATGAAAGAATTTATGTTTGATGTCTCCAGATGATACTTTCCTGATTTTGGTAAGTGGAAAGAAACAGCAGAAGCTGGTAAAAGAATTTGAAAGGATTTAAAGGAGGAGAAATTTAAGAGTAAATGAGAGTAATTCTAAGAACAGATCCCTGAATTCGACAGGAATATGTACAGTATACTTGTAATAA
>NC_090730.1:36360781-36425781 GCF_036898095.1 Palaemon carinicauda
ACAGAAAATATTAAAGCCTGTTTGGAGAGTGAAGAAGGTGACTGTGGGAAGGGGATATCCTTCCCAGGAGCCCACTGGTTCCAGTCTTTAGTTAGAGAAAAAGAGATATAGTAATAAGTCCCGATAAGTATGAGGGCTCGGGAAGGAGTGGAGGAGTTTTAGTTGGAGAAATTGGTATAGGTGAAGTAAATAAATTCAAAGGGGTTTAAGCTTAAGTTATTAGGCAGAGGTATAGTGTGAGATTTTAGCTATGCAAGAGGGAGCTAAAAAGAAGAGAATAGTAGCTGCTTGAGTGGTAGGAAAAGGGTAGAATAAAACATTCCTGTACCTGTAAAAATAAAACAAAAATTAAAATAAAGATTTACTTGTAATAGGGATTATTTGAGACAGTGTGGGTATTAATGGATAGAGGGGATACCTGAACTGAAAAGAGAGATTGCAAGTGGAAGAGGTGCTAAAAACCAGAAAAAACACCAATGGCTCTGCTCATCCCCCCATTGATGAGAGGAAGGACAGGAGCGCAAAACTGTCTCCTTATAAGGAGTACAAGTTATTGCCCTCAGCCGCCAATAGTCGTTCTGATCTCAACAGAGAAGTTGAAAGGGTTTTTAGATGGCAAACTGGTGCTGTTGTTATGTTATCTCGGTGGAGGATAGCTGCGGAGAAAGGCTGAGAGGGCACCAACATTTGCAATTATATGTCTGACAATTGCTGTTGCAGTTGCAGGATTGTTGGGGTTGAGATCCTGTCGAAGTAGGCTTGTTTCTTGACAGCGCTGTAGGTAATGCTGGAGTGGTTCTTCTGTATCTTGATTACCGTAATTGCACGGTCTTATTGGTCTGTGCTGTGATGCTGGGTCCCCATCGTTGTCTAGGATGATTTGCCAGCAGCATAGATATCCCAGTTGCAGTCTACAGATGATGACAGCGTCCAGGCGTGGTGTTTTCCTTGCAATTGGGTGTGGTAGTATGTTTGTAGCTTCAATATACCACTTTGCAGATCTTGAACCATCTAAGAAGGCTCGCCTTACTTCGCTAGTCTTTTGGATGTTGCAGTAGGCTGCCATTTGATTCGTGATGGTTTTAAGTGAGGGTTGCACAGTAATGTTTATTGTCTGGCACATTAAGGCTGATTTAATTAAGTGATCGGCCTCGTCATTGCCAGCAATGTCGGTGTGACTTGGAATCCAATTCAAAGTCACTTGCCTGTTGTTGCTTTTGTAATCTAAGGCTAAGAATTGGATTGCTGTTATGAGGTAAACATTCTCTGTCGGTTCCTTGTTGCTGTGAGCCAGGATGGCTCCTCTGGAATCCGTATGGATTGTTGTGTTTCCATAATGTAGGTTGGCTGAGTGTTCTAGGGCTTTTGTAATAGCCACTAGATCAGTTTGTAATGTAGAGGCATGGTTAGAAAGCCTCCAATTTTCTCTATATCCTGATGGGGAGACAACTGCAGCAGCAGCTGCAGGGATTGCGCTAGTTAAAGATGATCTTTTCACTAGCTTGTTAGTGATAAGGATGATGTAGAAAAAGGGTTCGCCCTATATGTGAAGACGCGATGTGACGCACCGTGACTTGACTTTACTTGACTCTTCCGGTGTAAACGGTTTCTTCAAATATCCTTACAAATTAATGTTAAACTGGGGTGGCGATTCATGACGCGTGATGACTTGCCTTGACTTGACGTGACTCGACTCGCTTGGTGTAAACGCAGCCAAAGTGTCTTTGAGGTGCCATGGGAAGAGGAAACAGCAAGGTTGATTAACTTGAGTTATTCGAGGAAATTGATATCTATCAAGAACTCTTTCGAAAACTTTTCATTTTCCCAAAGAAAATATAAGAATGACTTTAGTAAAATATGTAGTAAAGCAAAATGACCTTGAAAAACTTTAAACTTCTCGGTTTAAACATATAACTATCCTTTTAAGTACAACAATGAAGCCATGTGAAGGTCCTTTTCTGCTGAACCTTGATAGAACTCTAAAATCAATAAGAATTTGCATTACTAATAATCATCTTTAATGAAATACATATTGAGAATGAAGATCTGTACATTTTGAGGATTTACGTAGTATATGCATGATGAAAATAAGAGTAAGTACAAACCTAAGATAGATCAAGTATTAGAAATTAAACAAATCTATGAGTTATACAAATGTTAGTTATGGAAGAAATATGTACACACTGAAAATTAAAGAAATATGTAAATGCGAAGAATCCAAATATTATTTACAATATAGACTAGGTATGTAAGATATTTTGAGTAATATTTGTTTGGCGAGAATAGATGAAATCATGTACAATACACTCAAAGAATAAGATTATGTATAAACTAAAAATGGATGAAAAAAAGTATATACTATAATAAGGGAAGGTGTGAAATGAAGAATTAGGTTAGGGCGTAGAAAGGGTTTCCCGGAATTATCTAAACTTCCCATAATTTGAGGATTTAGTTAAAACTACGTGAAAGTAGCTGAAAACATGATATGGCTATAGTAATTACGAACTAAAACTAGTGACTCTAACTTATACATTTGCGCTTTCCGAGTTTTTTTTTCTTAAAGTTGTTGACCTTTCAAAATAATTTAATTCGGTATACTTGCTTTAAATGAAGTGTCTTATTATAGAGTTCACACATTATTTTGTTTCTTACATAGAGAAAGTGACGGCAGAGTAATATAATCTCACCTCAAAAATGTAACTTTTTCTTAGAATGAGAAAACTCATGCGAATACGATTTGGCAACTCTTCTCCGAGTCTCTTCATCTTAAGACATCTAAACTTTTACAAAGGTGACTTGGCATAATTTAAAAGAAAGAAAGTTTATAATCCCAACAATCCCAACATAGTCTTATATCTGCAAGAACATTACTCTAAATCATGAAGAACGGAAAACATAAAATACTGTAGGTAAAGAAAATTTTTGGTATAACATAGGTTCATTAAAACTTTAGATAAGACTTCAAAGTTTGAAAAACTACTAGAATGAATGGAAGCTTCTAGGGTTAGTTTAAGACAAATTATTATCGACACAGAAAAACAATACAAGCAGAGATATAATGAACATGAAAAAAAATGCTTTTTGGAAGAGTGAAAAATTATAGGAAACAGATGATTAACCCTTTTACCCCCAAAGGACGTACTGGTACGTTTCACAAAACTCATCCCTTTACCCCCATGGACGTACCGGTACGTCCTTGCAAAAAAATGCTATAATTTTTTTTTTCATATTTTTGATAATTTTTTGAAAAAATTCAGGCATTTTCCAAGAGAATGAGACCGACCTGACCTCTCTATGACAAAAGTTAAGGCTGTTAGAGCAATTTAAAAAAAAATATACTGCAAAATGTGCTGGGGAAAAAATAACCCCTTCGGGGTTAAGGGTTGGAAATTTCCAAAGAGCCTGGGGGTTAATCATTAAGTCTAGATTTGTCTATTTTAGTCAAATTAGCTTGGAAAGGTCCTCTTCCAAACATACTGCGTAAGCGTGTTAAGTGTTGTGGCTTTATTGGTAACGTCTCTGCCTGGTGATTGCCAGATGAGGGTTCGAGTCCCTCTCAAACTCGTTAGTTCCTTTAGTATCTGCAACCTTACCATAATTGTGAGGTAAGGATGGTGTTTTTTGGAGGAGCTACTGAGTCATCAGCAGCCGTTGCCTGGCAATCCCTGGTCCTTGCTTGGGTGGAGAGAGGCTTGGGCATTGTCCGTCTTGCTCGGAGAATGTCATTGTCCCTTGCCTCTGCCATTCATGTGTGAAAAAAAGTGTTTTTAGAGAATTTTAATTACTCGACACCAAAGTTCCTTATTTAACTAGCCGAGTGTAGACACAGGATGATATGTCTCCTTTGGCATCAATAATGTAGAAAAATTTTAATATTTTTCTTAATCATTCAAATAAAAGACTCAATAATCTTATGCATTAGAAAGAGTTCAAATTAAAATTAAGTTTATATTTCAAAGGGTTTTTACATGGAAATAAAATGAATATTAATTTGTTTTCATATCTATGTGGAATCGAATGAACTGTGACGAGCTGAGAGAAGGTTGTGGCTCAAAGACAGGATGAAAGCAACTGAGTAACTTTATTACAGAACTCTCTCCTTTATATACAAAAACTCAATGCAACAGGATATTTCCAGTTCAAATGGACACTGCATCGATTATCACTTAACGGTAAGAAAAACATGCATGTTATTTCAGGTTCTTTTTAGTGCGAGGGGAGAGCGAAAGATACAAGCATAATATATATACAAAATGAAATGTCGTTACTATGTAAGAACGTGTGACACACGGTTGGTACATGGCTCCCCCAGTAAAAATGACATACTGTACATGTTAAATAGGGCGCCCTGATCAAGAGAGGTGAACTGTAGGCAGGTCATCTGGCAGGAGATAAGCAGGTTTTAGACGATCAATGGAGACCCAGTCTTCTTTGCCACGAATGTTTAGTAGGAATGCTTTCGGACTGCGTTGGATCACAAGGAAATGGCCCATGTAAGGGGGTGTTAGCGGTGGCTTGCTAGTGTTGTTGTGCAGGAAGACGTGCGTTGAAGAGTTCAAGTCTGTCGGTATGTGATGCTTCGCAGGGGGCTTGTAAGTCTGACGGCATGGAGTAAATTTTCCCACGACGTGACGTATGCGCTGGAGATTGTCGCAGGGTGCGATGAAAACGTTCAACTATTCCATTGGCAGTAGGGTTGTAAGCAGTTTTTTTATGTAGGGTGATGCCCAGGAGATTCGCTAATGATGTCCACAATTTAGAGGTGAAAGTGGTACCCCTGTCAAAAGTAATATGCTCAGGGATACCAAATCTTGCGATCCATCCAGAGAGTAAGGCAAATGTACATGAGGCGGACGTTGCAGTTTCCATGGGAATGGCTTCAGGCCAACGAGTGGAGCGGTCAATGACAGTAAACAGGTAACAATGTCCTTGTGATGTGGCTAGGGGGCCTAAAACGTCGACGTGAATGTTTGCGAAACGACGCTGAGGTTGAGGAAAGGTGCCCACTCATGAATCCATGTGTCGACGTACTTTGGAAGTTTGAAAAGAAGTTCAGGCGTGGACCCAATCCTTAGCATCCTTAGAAATGCTGTGCCAAATGAACTTCATCTTCAGCAGCTGTGCAGTAGAACGGCACGAGGGATGTGAAAGGCCGTGAATGAAATCAAACACCTGCCGGCGCATGGGAGCAGGAATCCAAGGTCGCGGTCTACTAGTACTGACGTCACAGAGGAGGGTGGTGTTGGAGTCTTCGAAGGGGAAGTCTCCCCAACGGAGGGACGTGCAGGATGTCCTACATGCCTGATACTCTGGATCCTGTCATTGGGCTTCAGCCAAGGCATTGTAATCCAATCCCAGTTGAACGGCAGCCAACGTGTTTCTTGACAGGGCATCGGCAACGGGATTCATTTTCCCAGGGACGTATTGATGGATGCAATTGTATTCAGCCAGAGCGGAGAGATGTCAACGTTGGCGGGCGGACCAGGCGTCAGACTATTGAGTGAAGGTGTGCACCAGATGCGTGTGATCTGTGCAAATGACGAAGGGCGTACCTTCTAAGAAATGGGAAAAGTGACGGACAGCCAAGTGCACTGCCAGCCATTCGCGATCAAAGGTAGAATAACCTGATTCTGCTTTGGACACTTTTCTGCTGAAAAAGGCCAACGGTTGGGGCGAGCTGTTGACCACCTGCTCAAGTACTGCACCAATAGCAACATCGCTGGCATCGGTGGAGAGAAGGAGAGGGGCATGTGGGATAGGAAAAGTGAGAGCCGCAGAAGTTGATAGGCCCTTTATTGCATTGCAGAAGGCCGCTTCTTGAAGGGGACCCCACTTCAGGTAATCTGGCTTGCCCTTGAGGGAGGCGTAGAGGAGACCAAGAGTTGCAGGAATGGCTGGCAAAAAACGGTGATAATAGTTAATCATGCCCAAGAATTCCTGCAGAGCTTTAATGCTCGAGGGTGCGGGGAAGTCCTGAACAGCTTCTACCTTCTCAGGGAGAGGATGGACTCGTTCAGGAATGATGAGGTGCCCTAAAAACGACACTTCATTTGCGCCAAAGGTACACTTGTTGTACTGGACTACAAGGTCGTTTTGTTGCAGACGGAAGTGCACGATGCGCAGGTGACGGAGGTGTTCCTCTTTTGAGGAGGAGAACACAAGTATGTTGTCCACATAACATACACAGAAGGGGAGGTCCCCTAAGATGCCATCCATGAGACATTGAAACGTGGCCCCAGCATTATGAAGGCCAAAACAGGAGTAATTGAAGGTGTATGTACAAAACGAAGTGTTGATAGCGGTCTTGGGGATGTCTTCTTGGTTCATAAGCACCTGATAATACCCCTTCAAGAGGTCGAGCATAGAGAAAACCTTCTTTTTGTGCAGGTAGGAGGTCATGTCGGCGATATTTGGGAGGGGTTAGTGATCCGGTTCTGTTTGCATGTTCAGGCGCCTGTAATCCCCGCACAGATGGAGAGAGCCGTCCTTCTTCAGAACGATGTGTAAGGGTGACGACCATGGGCGGGAGTCCTTTTGACAAAGGCCCATTTCCTCCATTTCTGCGAACGTCTGTTTGGCGACTGCCAATCCTTCCAGTGCCAGATGTCTGAATTTTGCAAAGACTGGGGGTCCCATCATCTTAATATGGTGATAAATACCATGCTTGGCAGGAGCCGTGGGCGTTTGACAAAGTTCTGGACAGAAAACTTCAGGGTATTACGTGAGGAAGTGGGCGTAGGCATCCGTGGGTGCGCTGATGTGGAGAGCGAGGTTGGAGGGGGCGGATTGAAGAGGCGTTGACAAATATGAGTCTTCGTTGACCAATCGTCGGTTGGTGACATCAACCAGAAGTTGGAAATGAGAAAGGAAATCCACACTGAGGATTGGCAATATGACGTCCGTAACGAGAAACTTCTAATTAAATTTACCGTTTGCAAACGATAATGTGAGGTTCTCGTAATCATAGGTGGGTATCGCCGATCCGTTAGCAGCTACCAAGGGGACGTCGGCATACGTAGACAGACTACGTCGTGTCCTGAAGAGTTCCTTTGGCAAAAGAGAATGACAAGCGCCCGTGTCTACCAAAAATCGCGTGCCCGTTCCTGCATCATGTAAAAAGAAAAAATTAGAAACACGGGAGGCCACCGCCACGAGCGATGGCCTACTTACATGCTTTTTGGTCACTGATAATCCTTGGCATATTTCTTCGTGGTTGCCCCGAATCTGTAGTGGTAATAGCAAAACTGTGGCGGATGGGAGTTAGTAAGTGGCTGTAGAAGTCGTCGGTTGGGCTGTGAGCGAGTGGTGGGTGATGGGTGGCTTTGTTGCCACTTCGGCATGTCACAGGGTAGGCGTGTGTGTCCTACGGCATTCACGTCAGCTTCGGTTGACATTGAATAGGCATCCTTCATCAGGAGTCGAAGCATTGAAGGAGGTCTTGAAGTGGCTGTCCATAAGGGCGTCGGCTTTGGTCATCAAGTCCTTTATGGTTAAACTATCGACATTGGGTAAACGACGTATCCAAAGAGCAAAATGTAGGTTAACCTCACGAGGAGAGCCGTCTGCGGCAGGTTGCAGGCGAGCAAATACTGGTTATTTCCCTGAGCGCGAGCAAAGCCCTTTGGTCCCCCAACGGTTGTTGAGAGACCTGAAAAAAAGCTTTGCTATACGGGCGGCTGGCAACGGCGAGTACTGCTGTAGAAGGTATGTTTTGAGGGTGTCATATGCTATTGAGGTGTCTCCTTGTTCACAAAGCCAGTCGGATATTTCCGAGAAGGTGTCCTCGGGTATTGCCGCGGGAACATAATCTGCTTTGGTGGTTGAGCAAATCACGCCCTTGATGCGAAACTGGACTTCTGCGTGTTGAAACCAAGCAAACGCCTCTCCGCTGGCGAATGATGAAAGTTTCAGTGGGGCAACCGCAGCACTAACTTCTGTAGTAGAGTCCGCCATAGTACCAACGACGGAGAGGCGAGGGTGGGTGGAAGGTGGGAGGAGCGAGTCGACTTCCGGGGTCACCAATTTGACGAGCTGAGAGAAGGTTGTGACTCAAAGACAGGATGAAAGCAACTGAGTAACTTTATTACAGAACACTCTCCTTTATATACAAAAACTCAATGCAACAGGAAATTTCCCGTCCAAACTGACACCGCATTGGTTATCAGTTAACATTGAGAAAAACATGCATGTTATTTCAGGTTCTTTTTAGTGCAAGGGGAGAGCGAAGATACAATCATAATATATACACAAAAAGAAATGTCGTTACTATGTACGAACGTGTGACACACGGTTGGTACAGAACCATATCAATCTATCTAATAGTCCCTTCCTTTATATTCAATTAGATATTTTTACTCCCTATAACATAAGCACTAGGTATTTCTTGTGAAATAATTGTCATTATCTCATTTGAATGTTCTATACCCTTTACATATTGCTTCAAGTAATTGTTCCATTGGTCATTCCAGTTCAGGCATTTAATACATTTTATACATTTCAAGTCTAAAAGGTTCATTATCATTTAATATAGGTTTTCCGTTGTTAAAATTACGATAACGAACACAAGCTAATGAATCTCATTTATCTATTTCAGTTTTCGGGTTTTCTACTGAATTAAGTGTTATTATTATTATTAAAAGTTTAATTCGATATACTTGCTTCAATATGGGAGCAGGGGAAATTCAGGTTGCATGTTGGAATCCTTGCAAAATTTCTTTACGGCCACCATTGTCAAAACCCATCTAGCTCCTCTTAACATTCTAGCATTTCCTCTTCAATTCAAAGTGTCTCGGCACCATCCCCATTCAAGCCTTCCTTCCCTCAAGACGACTTTCTCTCCTCTTAGATATTCACGGACTTTTAAAATGGACGCCTCCTTGTGGTTTCAAAATACCACTTTTCAAAATGCAGCCTATTTCTCTCTCTCTCTCTCTCTCTCTCTCTCTCTCTCTCTCTCTCTCTCTCTCTCTCTCTCTCTCTCTCTCTCTCTCTCTCCTGCAATAATACATTTCTCCGCCATCCAATCCAACTACCTAAAGCAACTCTTCGCTTCAATTTGCTCCTTCCATTTATTCCTTTTTCGCTTTTCATAGTATCTCCCATTTTCCTTTACACGAAATTTGTTTTGTTCATGTTTTCTTCAACCTTTTGAATACTGATTTTTCTCTATTAATGGCAAATATAAAAAATAAACACCGGTTTCCAATTCTATGTTTCTTACTTTTCAAAGAATTGGACTGCATGCCACACGCCTTTGCCTCTTATTTACTTTAACAACAACAACAGTGTCCAATATTCTCGTAGGTCACCAAACTTAGCACTGACCAGACCCAACATTTCTTTATTTTATTAGTAAAAGGGGGTTCGTGTCCCTATCTTTCTTTATCTATTCTTTTATCTTTTAAATTATTTATTCTTTCATCTATTTACTTATTTACTCATAAATTTAGTTATTTGTCTACTCTTATTTCTTTGTAAATCAAAGCAGGAATATTTGACATATTGCTGAAAAAAAAAAATAGGTAAAATTCATAATGTAAAACTTATTCATTTCAACCAATTACGTTTTTTTTTATCACTATACAATTTGTCTTAGTTTGATTTATGTCTACTTATAAAATAGTCCCCAACATATTCTTAGATGCATACGAGTCTCTCCTTAATTTTTGAAGCTGGATTCAAAACTTCATACGTCCATAGACACACAAACACACGCGCGCACACTCCAAGTGTGTTGTATATTAATACCAATATATATTCTTTAAACTTAAGGGAGTAGAAAATACGTTGAGCCCAGTTGTATCTAATGTTGAACTGTATTTGTAATATTCTTCCTGGTTACTGTGAACTATTTTCACTACATACTTATTTTGGCCAAAAAAGCCAAAATATGAAGGTAAGTGACTTTAGTTAGAAAAAAAAATCGATAAATAAGAAAAAAATAAAATGGTTTTCATCAATGCCTTTATCCTAGAGCTTTGTGATGAAGGTTAGATCTCTTTAATCATTTCGTACACAGCTTTGTATCTGCTTTGTATCTTACAAACACTGCCATATTAAAATCTTTTTTCGAAGGTAGATCTTACACAAACGAAGGTTCAAAAGATTAATAGATTGAAATGAAATTTTCAGATTCTAATTTTTTTGGACATAAGGCTTCGCTCATATTCATAAAAACAATATTAATACTTTATCATAAATTAAGATAATGAAATAGCTGATGATAATTCCATAAGGATATATTCGTCATTCTTTAACATTTCTAAATCAGAGGTTCCAGGTAACACTATCAAGATCTTTTCCAAAGAGATCAGTAATAATGTGTTCTTGATTGATAATTTCATTTTCCACTTGAATAAAGTCCATGTGAATACTATCAAGTTTATTTATGCATTCTAATTCTCTACCAGGACTTTTCGAATCTCCAACTCAGTCAAGTTCTTGCAAGTAAACTTTTGGCCCAATTCAATTTTAGGACATGATCTTTCCTTCCAAAGGGGTTTTGGTATCAAATTCATCTAAAACTTTTTACACGATATATATTATATTATATTATATTATATTATATTATATTATATTATACTGTATTGTATTGTATCATATCATATTGTATTTACTATATTAGAATATATTGTATTGCATTGTACTGTATTGTGTTTTTTTGCCCTGTTGGGGCCCCTGAGCTTATAGCATCCAACTTTTCCAACTATGGTTGTAGCTTAGCAAGTAATAACAATAACAACGAAAGAGGAAGGTAGAGTTGAAAATATCTCTCGGTTAAGGGTTGAGTTTTGAAGCCTTCGTGAAAAAGGTAGAGTTCACAACATCCTTCAAAATAGAAGTTTCACTGAGAAAAGATCTCTTGTTTTTTATGTATTGTAGCTATTTACTATCAGCCCTCTCTATTTTCATCTATCTCATGTATCTTGCTAACTCTTATCTATCTCCTGCACATCATTTGCTAACTCCTCTTTCATTAACCTCCATGTTCATAACCCTTACAAAAATGGCCCTCATCTCTTCGCATAACAAGACCAAACCACAGTAGTCTTATTTTTCTTTATAATAAAACAGGAGGATTTAGAACAATATTATAAGCTACGAAAACCACTATATATAAAAGCAAAGAGATTATTAACAAAACAGGCAGTTTAAATCAGAGATTCGTCAGGAAATACCAAATTGAAAGTATCCATAAAAATTGTTTGGGTATAAACACTTAGCCAACAGAATAAAAGAAGGTGGAGGTCATAAAACGACAAATATCATCTGCGCTGAAGGATGTTCTTTTAGGTTTGTTTATATCTAGCCAGAATTTATACATCCTTTAGAATTGTAACGGTAAAGCGTCTCAAGAAAAATTTCTTTTAGATGAAACGCTCGTTTAAATGAATTAAGGAAGATAGATCTCTCAGCAAAGGGCACCAAAATGATGCCAAGTAAACATACAGTAAGGGTGGAAAAAAAGCGGCCTCATTAAGTCAACATTTATGAAATCTTTGAGGATGTGTTCGAAAGGAAGATGTTGAGTCATCTCACTGATTCTGCTTAAGCTACCAGCATATAATTTGTTAAATTCCTTACTGACGTGAAATGTTAATTGAATATCTGTTTGTATAAAGAGAACACCGTGATCAAGTATAATGTTTTGAAAAAACAATACAATAATTTAATACATACAGGAATTAATATAAATTTCATGGAAATTATTAACAATTTCATAATTAAGAACAATAAGAAAAGTTACGTTTACTTTCATCATTCCTTGATTTAGAAAGAATTTACTTTCATTAATAAAATTTAAGGAAAATGATTTTTTTTCTATAGATTAGACTTTATATTCGAAAGATTTTTAATCTGTACGAGGCCTTCCAAAATGTAGGACAAGCCGAATGTATAAGAAAAAAAATAAGATATTGCAAAAGCCTTGAAGATGATCCTGGTGTTCATAACGGTAACGAACAATAAAGACACAAAAAAGATTAATAAGATCTTATCAGATATTAACCACATCAGTTAATTTCCGGTACCGAATTGAACTTCTGAATAACTTCTTACGTAAGATAAAGGAGAAATAAAGACGGTGTAATTTCCTGGACTGTTATTCTCGGAAGAAGATTACTATGATGCTGTATTCCATCTTTATTCTGGATACGAACGGTGTTGTGCACTCTGTCGGAATGAAACCTGATATTTATGGAGTAGTGTCCCAAGTCATGGATAGAAAAATAAGTAGATGTATATGTTAGTTTGATTTTATTCAGTGAAATTATTTGAAAAAACACACACACACACACACACACACACACACACACATATATATATATATATATATATATATATATATATATATATATATATATATATATATATATATATATATATATATATATATATATATATCCAGCCACTCGCTCTTTATCATATAGGGGAAATGTATTTACCACAATGTAGCAGAGTATGATGGAGAAGTGTAAATGATAAGCTGTTTACACCAGATTAATACTAGATTTGAATTTATAGCCCATTAACAAGAAATACATAGATTCATAATAAGTAAATAAAAATGAGATATTAATTACTCGGTGTATGTAATGCAAAGTTGCTAAAACGAAAAACATGGGAATGGAATGGCATAGTTTCTATGGACTTTGATGAGTCCTTGGATTAGTTAGCATAGTTTAAGACCGTCTGTAGGACTTGGTATAGTCTTAGAGGGAACGACAGTAAAAGAGCGTAGATTAGGAAGGGTTTGCACGCCATATTGGGTGTGTAGAATTCTGAATGACAGGCAGAGAATTACAAATTTTGCTGCTAAACAACTATACTGTTAAAAAAAAAAAACGTAATTTTAATTGGAAACTGTACGTAAAAATATACTGTTCACAGCAACATTTCAATAAAATACAGGCGACCGTATTTTTTCACCCTACTTTGTTATCAGCTTTTATGGGTGTGTGACAGTAATATTATTTTTTTTTCACTCGATAGGTTAGGGGAATCTTTTCCGGCAGCCGACTCAGTTGACGACCGACAGAGAACCTGAGCCAATCCCACAATCTACCCGCAGGGTCGATTGTAGAATGATGGCCAAGATGTGAGAAGGCTAGGCCAACACTAAAGGACAGCGGGGGAAGTGTAAGGATCCTGTAGGTGAGGTAGTACCTGGTAGGTCCTACCTAACTTAAAAGATTCTGATCTAGAGTAAATACAACCTTAGGGACCAGGGAATTCAATTCCCTAGATTAGGTTAGTCTGATAGGGTGAGATTGCGGCACCCAGGCCGCTGTCTCTGTGGATAAGAGCAAAATCTAGTGTCGGAGACCTTAAGCAAGGGAAGAATTCAATTCTTCGGCTTTAGGATCTGCCGGCACAGGAATGTCTGCTAGGCCACAGAGAGGAGACATTATCATATAATGCCTTCAGGGGGGGCCTAGGGAGGTATAGCCTCCTGCATTGATAGCATAACCTGACTTAGGAATTCAATTCTCCAAGCCAGACGGCTACCGATCACAGACAAACCCTCTGATGTCCCTTCCTAAATTAAAAACCGTCCTCTGCGGTTGAGGGAAAGAAACGGAAACACCCGAGAATAGATTTACCTGAATAAAATTTACAGCAAAGCTGACAAGGGTTAGCCTAGGCTAGTCAGAGGGAAGAGGAATTGCTCTTAAATCTCACAGGGAGATAGGTATCGACTTAAAAGGTATAGGAGGTGTCAGTCTCCACTTAAAAGACGATACTAGGGCAATTGGGGACATGTATGAGAGTATACTAAGGGCCCCTAGGCTAGTAGCCTATGCGCGGTGAGAATTGGTCACCGAAACTCTCTCGTATACTATCGTACAAGAAGAAAATTTATTCAGTAATATCTTAAATGTATAAAATATTGCGTGCTCTTTAATAAAACTTTACCAGGAAGGTTATATCATGCATGAAGTGTGTGGGTGCCTAGGCTAGGAAGCCTACCATTCGTGGGGCTCGGTAAATAAATTGCCAAATCAACGATACAATCGGCATAATATAAAGAATTCCTAGGTAAATCGCTAAATAGCTAAAATTATTAAAGAGAAATATGCCGGGAATGTCGTTCTGGCTAACTAAAGGCACATGCAAAAGAACGACCGCGTACAAACCGCCATCCGGCAAGGCAACAGCTCTTGTCATGTTAATTACGAAATAATTCGAGGATAAAACTGGCAAGAGCTTACATTTATACAAAATAAAGAGAGTAATCAACTTTCCAGAGGCAGATGTGGCTGGTGAAGGCATCATAGCGAAAATTACAATCCAAAATAGCGTGTTTTGAGTCAGAACTCTATTGCGTGGGGCAAACTTTACAAAGATCAAAAGTGAATGCAGGCCGTATGCTCGTAGCTTTGGTTGATCCACTGAGTTTCTTGGCCTTTATTTTCCGGGGTTCAATAACTATATTCTGTAACCAAAACCATACCCGGCACAAAGTCCTGTACTTCTATTGGGTCATTTTATTTTTATTTTTCTTTAACCATTTACTATATGGGGCCTTTGTTTCCTATCAGATTTTTAAGAAACGTGGTCTCAGAGTCTAAAACATCTCTTGAAGAAAGGTCGAGTTCAAACTTTCTCTTGCTTGAGAGTACACTCGTGCACACTATTCTATCAAATTTTTCTCCCACTTGTTTTGTTAAAGCTTTTATCGTTAATATAGGAAATATCTATTATAGTGTTGTTGCTGTTCTTAAAATATATACCTTTTCCTTGTTTCCATTCCTCATTGGGCTATTTGCCCTGTTGGGGCCCCTGGACTTATACCATCCAACTTTTCCAACTATGGTTGAAGCTTAGCAAGTAATAACAATAACAACGAAAGAGGAAGGTAGAGTTGAAAATGTCTCTCGGTTAAGGGTTGAGTTTTGAAGCCTTCTTGAAACAGGTAGAGTTTACAACATCCTTCAAAATAGAAGTTTCACTGAGAAAAGATCTCTTGTTTTTTATGTATTGTAGCTATTTACTATGAGCCCTCTCTATTTTCATCTATCTCATGTATCTTGCTAACTCTTATCTATCTCCTGCACATCATTTGCTAACTCCTCTTTCATTAACCTCCATGTTCATAACCCTTACAAAAATGGCCCTAATCTCTTCCCATAACAAGACCAAACCACAGTAGTCTTATTTTTCTTTATAATAAAACAGGAGAATTTAGAACAATATTATAAGCTACGAAAACCACAATATATAAAAGCGAAGAGATTATTAACAAAACAGGCAGTTTAAATCAGAGATTCGTCAGGAAATACCAAAGTGAAAGTATCCATAAAAATTGTTTGGGGATATACACTTAGCCAACAGAATAAAAGAAGGTGAAGGTCATAAAACAACAAATATCATCTGCGCTGAAGGGTGTTCTTTTATGTTTGTTTATATCTAGCCAGAATTTATACATCCTTTAGAATTGTAACGGTAAAGCATCTCAAAAGAAATTTCTTTTAGATGAAACGCTCGTTTAAATGAATTAAGGAAGATAGATCTCTCATCAAAGGGCACCAAAATGATCCCAAGTAAACATACAGTAAGGGTGGAAAAAAAGCGGCTTCATTAAGTCAACATTTATGAAGTCTTTGAGGATGTGTTCGAAAGGAAGATGTTGAGTCATCTCACTGATTCTGCTTAAGCTACCAGAATATAATTTGATGAATTCCTTACTGACGTGAAATGTTAATTGAATATCTGTTTGTATAAAAAGAACACCGTGATCAAGTATAATGTTTTGAAAAAATCATACAATAATTTAATACATACAGGAATTAATATAAATTTCATAGAAATTATTAACAATTTCATAATTAAGAACAATAAGAAAAGTTACGTTTACTTTCATCATTCCTTGATTTAGAAAGAATTTACTTTCATGAATAAAATTCAAGGAAAATGATTTTTTTTCTATATATTAGACTTTATGTTCGAAAGATTTTTAATCTGTACGAGGCCTTCCAAAATGTAGGACAAGCCGAATGTATAAAAAAAAAAAAAAAATAAGATATTGCAAAAGCCTTGAATATGATCTTGGTGTTGATAACGGTAACGAACAATAAAGACACAAAAAAGGTTAATAAGGTTTTATCAGATATGAACCTCATCAGTTAATTTCCGATACCGAATTGAACTTCTGAATAACTTCTTACGTAAGATAAAGGAGAAATAAAGACGGTGTAATTTCCTGGACTGTTATTCTCGGAAGAAGATTACTATGATGCTGTATTCCATCTTTATTCTGGATACGAACGGTGTTGTGCACTCTGTCGGAATGAAACCTGATATTTATGGAGTAGTGTCCCAAGTCATAGATAGGAAAATATGTAGATGTATATGTTAATCTGTAGGACTTGGTATAGTCTTAGAGGGGACGACAGTAAAAGAGCGTAGATTCGTAAGGGTTTGCACGCCATATTGGGTGTGTAGAATTCTGAATGACAGGCAGAGAATTACAAATTTTGCTGCTACACAACTGTACTGTTAAAAAAAAAAAAACGTAATTTTAATCGGAAACTGTACGTAAAAATATACTGTTCACAGCAACATTTCAATAAAATACAGGCGACCGTATTTTTTCACCCTACTTTGTTATCAGCTTTTATGGGTGTGTGACAGTAATATTATTTTTTTCACTCGATAGGTTAGGGGAATCTTTGCCGGCAGCCGCCTCAGTTGACGACCGACAGAGAACCTGAGCCAATCCCACAATCTACCCACAGGGTCGATTGTAGAATGATGGCCAAGATGTGAGAAGGCTAGGCCAACACTAAAGGACAGCAGGGGAAGTGTAAAGGTCCTGTAGGTGAGGTAGTACCTGGTAGGTCCTACCTAACCAAAAAGATTCTGATCCAGAGTAAATACAACCTTAGGGACCAGGGAATTCAATTCCCTAGATTAGGTTAGTCTGATAGGGTGAGATTGCGGCACCCAGGCCGCTGTCTCTGTGGATAGGAGCAAAATCTAGTGTCGGAGACCTTAAGCCAGGGAAGAATTCAATTCTTCGGCTTTAGGATCTGCCGGCACAGGACTGTCTGCTAGGCCACAGAGAGGAGACATTATCATATAATGCCTTCAGGGGGGGCCTAGGGAGGTATAGCCTCCTGCATTGATAGCTTAACCTGACTTAGGAATTCAATTCTCCAAGCCAGACGGCTACCGATCACAGACAAACCCTCTGATGTCCCTTCCTAAATTCAAAACAGTCCTCTGCGGTTGAGGGAAAGAAACGGAAACACCCGAGCCTAGATTTACCTGAATAAAATTCATAGCAAAGCTGACAAGGGTTAGCCTAGGCTAGTCAGAGGGAAGAGGAATTGCTCTTAAATCTCACAGGGAGATAGGTATCGACTTAAAAGGTATAGGAGGTGTCAGTCTCCACTTAAAAGACGATACTAGGGCAATTGGGGACATGTATGAAAGTATACTAAGGGCCCCTAGGCTAGTAGCCTATGCGCGGTGAGAATTGGTCACCGAAACTCTCTCGTATACTATCCTAGAAGAAGAAAATTTATTCAGTAATATCTTAAATATATAAAATATTGCGTGCGCTTTAATAAAACATTACCAGGAAGGTTATATCATGCATGAAGTGTGTGGGTGCCTAGGCTAGGAAGCCTACCATTCGTGGGGCTCGGTAAATAAATTGCCAAATCAACGATACAATCGGCATAATATAAAGAATTCCTAGGTAAATCGCTAAATAGCTAAAATTATTAAAGAGAAATATGCCGGGAATGTCGTTCTGGCTAACTAAATGCACATGCAATAGAACAACCACGTACAAACCACCATCTGGCTAGGCAACAGCTCTTGTCATGTTAATTACGAAATGATTCCAGGATAAAACTGCCAAGAGCTTACATTTATACAAAATAAAGACAATAATCAACTTTCCAGAGACAGATGTGGCGGGTGAAGGCATCATAGCGAAAATTACAATCCAAAATAGCGTGTTTTGAGTCAGAACTCTATTGCGTGGGGCAAACTTTACAAAGATCATAAGTGACTGCAGGCCGTATGCTCGTAGCTTTGGTTGATCCACTGAGTTTCTTGGCCTTTATTTTCCGGGGTTCAATAACTATATTTTATAACCAAAACCATACCCGGCACAAAGTCCTGTACTTCTATTGAGTCATTTTATTTTTATTTTTCTTTAACCATTTACTATATGGGGCTTTTGTTTCCTATCAGCTTTTTAAGAAACGTGGTCTCAGAGTTTAAAATAGATCTTTAAGAAAGGTCGAGTTCAAACCTTCTCTTGCTTGAGAGTACATTCGGGCACACTATTCTATCAAATTTCTCTTCCACTTGTTTTGTTAGAGCTTTTATCGTTTATATAGGAAATATCTATTTTAGTGTTGTTGCTGTTCTTAAAATATATACCTTTTCCTTGTTTCCATTCCTCATTGGGCTATTTGCCCTGTTGGGGCCCCTGGGCTTATAGCATCCAACTTTTCCAACTATGGTTGTAGCTTAGCAAGTAATAACAATAACAATGAAAGAGGAAGGTAGAGTTGAAAATATCTCTCGGTTAAGGGTTGAGTTTTGAAGCCTTCGTGAAACAGGTAGAGTTTACAACATCCTTCAAAATAGAAGTTTCACTGAGAAAAGATCTCTTGTTTTTTATGTATTGTAGCTATTTACTATGAGCCCTCTCTATTTTCATCTATCTCATGTATCTTGCTAACTCTTATCTATCTCCTGCACATCATTTGCTAACTCCTCTTTCATTAACCTCCATGTTCATAACCCTTACAAAAATGGCCCTCATCTCTTCGCATAACAAGACCAAACCACAGTAGTCTTATTTTTCTTTATAATAAAACAGGAAAATTTAGAACAGTATTATAAGCTAAGAAAACCACTATATATAAAAGAGAAGAGATTATTAACAAAACAGGCAGTTTAAATCAGAGATTCGTCAGGAAATACCAAAGTGAAAGTATCCATAAAAATTGTTTGGGGATATACACTTGCCAACAGAATAAAAGAAGGTGAAGGTCATAAAACGACAAATATCATCTTCACTGAAGGATGTTCTTTTAGGTTTGTTTATATCTAGCCAGAATTTATACATCCTTTAGAATTGTAATAGTAAAGCATCTCAAAAGAAATTTCTTTTAGATGAAACGCTCGTTTAAATGAATTAAGGAAGATAGATCTCTCATCAAAGGGCACCAAAATGATCCCAAGTAAACATACAGTAAGGGTGGACAAAAAGCGGCTTCATTAAGTCAACATTTTTGAAGTCTTTGAGGATGTGTTTGAAGGGAAGATGTTGAGTCATCTCACTGATTCTGCTTAAGCTACCAGAATATAATTTGTTAAATTCCTTACTGACGTGAAATGTTAATTGAATATCTGTTTGTATAAAAAGAACACTGTGATCAAGTATAATGTTTTGAAAAAACTATATACTGATTTAATACATACATGAATTAATATAAATTTCAGAAAAATTACTAATAATTTCATGATTAAGAACAATAAAAAAAGTTACGTTTACTTTCATCATTCCTTGATTTAGAAAGAATTTACACTCATGAATGAAATTTAGGGCAATTAATTTTTATTTTCCTATAGATTAGACTTTATGTTCGAAAGATTTTAGATCAGTACGAGGCCTTCCCAAATGTAGGACAAGCCGAATGTATAAAAAAAATAAGATATTGTAAAAGCCTTGAAGATGTTCCTGGTGTTGATAACGGTAAAGAACAATAAAGACACAAAAATGGTTAATAAGGTTTTATCTGATATTAACCTCATCAGTTAATTTCCGGTACCGAATTGAACTTCTGAATAACTTCTTACGTAAGATGAAGAAGAAATAAAGACGGTGTAATTTCCTGGACTGTTATTCTAGGAAGATGATTACTATGAAGCTGTATTCCATCTTTATTCTGGATACGAACGCTGTTGTGCACTCTGTCGGAATGAAACCTGATATTTATGGAGTAGTGTCCCAAGTCATGGATAGAAAAATATGTAGATGCATATGTTAGTTTGATTTTATTCAGTGAAATTATTTGAACACACACACACACACACACACACACACACACACACATATATATATATATATATATATATATATATATATATATATATATATATATATATATATATATATATATATATATATATATATATATATATATATTGTGGAGAATTTTTTAATGTTGTGTTCTGAGTGGGAACTTAGTCCGGGAAAGTCTCCTTATAACAGTTACATAAAGTTCAACAGGGGAGGATATGAGCACTTACTCTCGGGGCACAAACACCCTGCTAATACTTTACTGTCACAATTCACAAACCATCACTCTCAAATACAAAAGTGAAATTTTACTGTCCAGAGGCCGGAGAACTCCACACGCAGAAATATCAATAATTTATGGCCTACTCTAGCTTTGTCAGGTATATAGTCATCTCATTCTCAGGCTCTGTTCCGGCTCCGTCCCAGCTACCCCAATGAAATGCTGGACAGGTATTTTACATTAATGTAAGGAAGACAAAATCCAAAATGGGAGCAGTGATGTAAAGTAGTTTAAAAGTTTAAAGATAAGGATCTTTACCTTCGAAGCAAATATATTAATGCAAAGTACCTCGCTGTTACCACCTATAGACTTACTTAGGTTTTCTCTTTAAATATTGGGTACTTTGTCTCGTGATCAACTATTCATTTCACACATTAAAATAAATGAGGGAGCAAAAATACTAAAGAGGTTTAATTAACCTAATATTGATTTATTCACAAATTTACATTAAAACAAAACGGACATTTTAACAACACAAAAAATGGTATCAAAAGAGATGCAATTCAAATAATGAAAATGATGGGTTAGACACGTGGTCTACAACAATCAAAAATCAAATGGGGTCTGGCACGTGGCCCACGTGACCCAGAGACTATGCTAGTCTCAAACCAGAAATGATAAGGGAAAAATATTTACACACAATCCCACCGCACACAGTCCGAATAGTGTAATTAGCCAGGTTCCCTATAAAGTTAAAATTAGTCTAAGCTAATAAAAATGGGGGAAAACTAAATGGCCATTGATGTAGTACCTGCACTCCTTTGAAGTTTAGTCCTATGCCCGTGATAGCTGTTGACCTGGACGTCGCACTAATTGGCACGTTGCACTCTTGCCTGACTCACCCCAAGAATCCTCGTTGGCTACAACTGTGGTATCCCAGGGTCCTCTTCTTCTCAATCTCTCCGAACGGCAGCAACAGGACTCCTTGGTGAGTCACGTTTGGGAGAGTGGGATGGGATGGGGGTGAGCCAGAAGTGCACGGATTCACTGACCCAGCAGATCAGTAGGCCAGGGCAGCTTCTTGATGAATGGGGTCGACTCTACGGTCGAAGAGATCACCTGGCTTCACCTTTCCAGACAGGTGAGGAGCTTGATGCGCACGGTAATCCATTGGGGTTGCCATATCGGGACTTAAGGACAGGGCAATATATTGTTGCAAGGAGTGCAGAGGAGGCAGGATTTTGTACTAAATACTCAGATAAATCTTGCTGCTCTGAGGGAGTTTATATATACAACAATCCTACCTATTCTGGCTTGCTAAAAATTAATATTTAAAATGATTAATTAGCAATGGACTGGTACGATGGGCATACATCTTAAAATTAACAAACCTTAATTGGTATTGAGAAATATAAGATGCATTAATTCAGCAGTATTGAAATTTATATTTAGAATTCAGTTTAGGAATTTAATCTCAACCCATGTAGCTTAAGGAAAGAACCAACATACGCCGGGGTTACGACTAAGGCCCTCTATTGTGCGTATCTACGCTGTGACGTCACGAGCATGGCGTGCGTCACTGTCAACAAGTTTAGGTTAGTCCTCCCTATGTTTCGTTAAAGAAAACTAGATGTAGGAGAGAATTTTTAAGGGGTAGCTATAGTATTAGTAGAAGCGAGCTAAAAATACGATTAAAAGAAGAAGAGTGAAGAAAATTCTTCACATATATATATATATATATATATATATATATATATATATATATATATATATATGTATCCAGACACTCGCTCTTTATTATATAGGGGAGATGTATTTACCACAATGTAGCAGAGTATGATGGAGAAGTGTAAATGATAAGCTGTTTACCCCAGATTAATACTAGATCTGATTGTACAGCCCATTAACAAGAAATACATAGATTTATAATAAGTAAATAAACAATGAGATATTAATGACTCGTTGTATGTTAACGCAAAGTTGCTAAAACGAAAAACATGGGAATGGAATGGCATAGTTGCTATAGACTTCGATGAGTCCTTGGATTAGTTAGCATAGTTTAAGACCTTCTGTAGGACTTGGTATAGTCTTGGATGGGACGACAGTAAAAGAGCGTAGGTTAGTAAGGGTTTGCGCGCCATATTGGGTGTGTAGAATTCTGAATGACAGGCAGAGAATTACAAATTTTGCTGCTACCCAACTATACTGTTAAAAAAAAAAACGTATTTTTAATCGGAAATTCTTCGTAATAATATACTGTTCACAGCAACATTTCAATGAAATACAGGCAACCGTATTTTTCTTACCCTACTTTGTTATCAGCTTTTACGGGTGTGTGACAGTAATATTATTTTTTTCACTCGATAGGTTAGGGGAATCTTTGCCGGCAGCCGACTCAGTCAAAGACCACAATCTACCCGCAGGGTTGATGGTAGAATGATGACCAAGATATGTGAAGGCTAGGCCAACACTAAAGGACAGCAGTGGAGGGGTAAGGGTCCTGTAGGTGAGGTAGTACCTGGTAAGTCCTACCTAACCTAAAAGATTCTGATCCAGAGTAAATACAACCTTAGGGACCAGGGATTTCAATTTCCTAGATTAGGTTAGTCTGATAGGGTGAGATTGCGGCACCCAGGCCGCTGTCTTTGTGGATAGGAACAAAATCTACTGTCGGAGACCTTAAGCAAGGGAAGAATTCAATTCTTCGGCTTTAGGATCTGCCAGCACAGGACTGTCTGCTAGGCCACAGAGAGGAGACATTATCATATAATGCCTTCATTGGGGGCCTAGGGAGGTATATCCTCCTGCATTGGTAGCCTAACCTTACTTAGGAATTCAATTCTCCAAGCCAGATGGCTACCGATCACAGACAAATACTCTGATGTCCCTTCCTAAACTCAAAACCGTCCTCTGCGGTTGAGGGAAAGGAACGGAAACACCCGAGCCTAGATTTACCTGAATAAAATTCACGGCAAAGCTGACAAGGGTTAGCCTAGGCTAGTCAGAGGGAAGAGGAATTGCTCTTAAATCTCACAGGGAGATAGGTATCGACTTAAAAGGTATAGGAGGTGTCAGTCTCCACTTAAAAGACGATACTAGGGCAATTGGGGTCATGTATGAAAGTATACTAAGGCTCTAGGCTAGTAGCCTAGGCGCTGTGAGAATCGGTCACCGAAACTCTCTCGTATACTATCCTAGAAGAAGAAAATTTATTCAGTAATATCTTGAATGTATAAAATATTGCCTGAGCTTTATTAAAACTTTACCAGGAAGGTTATATCATGCATGAAGTGTGTGGGTGCCTAGGCTAGGAAGCCTACCATTCGTGGGGTTCGGTAAATAAATTTCCAAATCAACAAAACAATCGGCATAATATAAAGAATTCCTAGCTAAATCGGTAAATAGCTAAAATTATTAAAGCGAAATATGCCAGGAATGTCGTTCTGGCTAACTAAATGCACATGCAAATGAACGACCGCGTACAAGACGCCATCCTGCTAGGCAACAGCTCTTGTCACGTTAAGTACGAAATAATTCGAGGATAAAACTGGCAAGAGCTTATATTTATACAAAATAAAGATAGTAATCAACTTTCCAGAGGCAGATGAGGCTGGTGAAGTCATCATAGCGAAAATTACAATCCAAAATAGCGTGTTTTGAGTCAGAACTCTATTGCGTGGGGCAAACTTTACAAAGATCAAAAGTGACTGCAGGCCGTATGCTCGTAACTTTGATTGATCCACTGAGTTTCTTGGCCTTTATTTTTCGGGGTTCAATAACTATATTCTGTAACCAAAACCATACAAATGGCATATGAATTCTTCAATTCATCTCATAACAGTTACGTCAACAAAAAGCCATTGCTTCCCTACTCCAGCAAAAATATCAATGGACTTAATTTTGGCTCAATAGTTTGATTGATTGCATCTATCACCTTTCTTTGAATGCTGAAGTATATTCTGCACCAGTAAAGGCATGAAGATACAGAAGGGCTGTAATGTGGTCTTGAGAATAATTTTCTGCTAACTCGGTAATGTTGGTGAGTCGTTCCCCCATATTTAGGAGGATGGTGATTGTGAAAGATTTACCATAATAAAGAAGGATGAACAAAATTGCATTGTCCTTTGCCCTAACTTTCACCGTATTGATGTGTGGTAGTTAGTTCTAATTGTAATTGATATAAATGATAAGCCTGACATCAGTTTTCTTCATGGGTGAAATATGTTTCAGGTAATTGCTGTTTGAAAGCCTTTCCTTAACCTACTGTCAGTTTATAGGCTTGACCTCTCTCAGTGAAGATTGTATGTTTTTAATGATACATTTTGTCATATTATCAGAGCCCCAGTGACGATGTAGTAGACTGATGGAAGATTTCTTGTTTTCATCATTTGTAAAAAATGTTTTCCAGTCTATGGGACGGTGAATATTCAGTTCATCAATAATGATCCTACTACCACAGCCTCTTCGGTCTCGCATGACCGATTTGGGAGAGATAAGTTTGCCAGCATATGTGCCCGTGATAAATATTTTTTTGCCGCAGTAGGGATATTCTGGAAGATACGTTCTGATATAGTTTGCATTGTAGAGGAACCTCTTTCATATAAAAGGAGGAGTTCCCATCCTGATTTAAAGCCCATTCATATGATGGAGGGAGCTTTCCATAATCAATATTTTGATCACTTAATTCATTCCTTAAACTTTGTTTGGTTTCTCTTGATGGGTTCGAATAAAGGTACATTTTTTCACAAGTCAGTCGTTTACGAAGTTTTCTTTCTGAGATTGGCCTCTACTCAATGTGTTTAGCACATTATCCTGCATTTCTTCAGACATTGATGCTCCCGAGGATAAACATGTCGGACACTGCGATATTTCAAGATAAAATGGGTCGATAAAACTCTGAATAACTTTAATTGTTCGTAGCAAGTATTTCACAGTTGTGAAAAGTACCAATGAGTATGATATGAATTATGTATTTTTTCTGGCTCACTCTATATCAGAGGGAAGTTTTTCACGGAAACACCAGGCTCACTCTATATCAGAGGGAAGTTTTTCACGGAAACACCAAGATGAAAAGTTGTAGTAGTGTAATCTTGTCCTGTTTCTTGACTGCACCTCAAACATTCTTGAAATGTTTTTAGGTCCGTAAGTGCTGCATTAATCATTGGATGATACCCAATAGTTGTTATAGGCCTACAGTTCGGAGTAATGACAGTACTAGACACAGATCCCGATATAGCAGGGATAAATTGATTCTCAAAGTGCATACGACGAGCAATCATCTAAAAATAAAAAAACAGAATTTCTGAAATCTGTATATTTGATGATGTGATTTTCAGCACAGTTTGAGGGCTCCACGAGGGTTGCTTCTTCTAACCATTTTCTCTGGTGGTATGGTGCTAGCTCATAAAGTGGAACTTTGAATCTTCTCTGCCTTTTCTTCGGTTAGTATCAAGAATTGATTCAGACATACAAGAGACTGATTTTAGGGCATCTTCTTCACAAAATGTAAATTCTTGCATGTAGATTGCAACTGTGCTTAGAACTGATCCAGTTCCATAAACATCAAACACCAGCTGATCAAAGTTTTCCCAATCGCCCTGAAACACTTCCTTTAGGCTGATCCTTAACCACATTGCTATTAATGATCAATGAAACACTTTCAACCATGTATTTGTTAGAGAATAAGCATAGGACTCACAATGACCTAGTTTGTTTAGGAGAGTAGTTAATTGTTCAGATTTAAAGAGATGGCGGAGTGTCATACATAGTTGGATATGCTTTTTCATCTTCAACTGTCCACCTATTGGTGCCTTACAGATATCTTGACTAACTGATAGACTTATATTCTTTCTCGATCTGATGGATCCCTCTTAACACAAATTAGTTTAAACACAGATTGTAGAACATAAGCAGGAAATTCCTAAAGTGGATAAGGAACTTCACTAGATTTGGTTGGCCATATAGGTGGCTTGGTTTCTTTGAAGGCAGTGAGTAATCTAGTGTGAAGCTAAGACTAACTTCTTTGATCAGTCATTATCTCCCAAATCATAAGTAGAAAGAACAATTGTTTTCAGGGATTCTAAAGATTTACAGAATATCAGTGTGTCTTTATATGGGGATTATCAGAAGTCGATGCTGTCTTTCAGGTCAGAACAGTGTTCAGTCTTCAATCTGAGACTGACTAGTTATTTCACAATCTTGTTCATTATTACTTTTGTCACATAGATTCTCATTACACACATTTCTAAATAACAAAGTTTAGAACTAAAACTTTGTGAATAACTAGATGCGAAAAGGCTAACTCTATAATTTTTTTCTTGTCTGATGTTTCCTCACTTTCTGTGATGGTGTAACACTGCTGAGGTATTCGTCTCACTAAAAACTATTTGTACCAGAACTCGTGAAATTGTGCCTCCCTTGTGAAAAGATATAGTCCTCATGTTTTGCAAAGTAAATTTTCACCAACTAGTTCAATTTCCTTTTCTTCAATGTTTTTATAAGCATCTGAGTGTAACTTTTGCAAGGCATGTCTATTACCCGAAACCCTCTTTACCTTATCACCTATGCAAAATTTACAGTTTTTACCAAATATCAGAATATATCATCGTTTTGTTGGCGGCTTGTTCATTTACATTCAGCATTTGTCTTTATGCTTAACAATGTTTGTTTGGTGACCATTTCGAAAAAAAACTCTCTCATTGGCATCTTTCTAGATAAATAAGTACATAAAAAAATGAACAAATAAATGAAAAAATCATCAATGCTAACTTCTAACTACATATGAACAAATATAAAAAACTAGACACTTTATCCTTTATTATAAGTTTGGAATTTATCAGAAGAAAGAACCATCACTTAATTATTTGGATTTTTCAGTTTGAGACGGATAGAGAAATTTAGGTATTTATTTCAGTATAACGTAAACTTTTGCAATAAGTATTACTTTCAAAATATATATTATACTATTGTAATTTTTGCTCTTTACATTTTTTCTTGATATATTGCAATAAATTGCAATATACTTAATTTCCCTTGGATTTTCCATCTACAGTACTTCCAATCTTTCTTTTATTATATTTCTTTTGGTGTTTTATGATAGTTTTCCTTAATCTAGTTTAGAAACTTTTCCACCTATCTCTTGTGCTGATTCTAATAAGGTTTGTTAAATTACTATTAATTTTGACTTTATTTACTTCCATTTAATCATGTAGCTGCGAGTACCTATTTTGTATTGGTAAACTAAACCCATCATATTTTGCTTATTACAGGAGTGTTTATTTTACTTCTCGCAATTATATAGTCACTTGACTTTAACTGGGTTAACACTATGACATTTTTAGCTAAATTCAATGTTTCACTGAGAATAAAGTGTATTCGTTTTCAGTTTCTACATATTATGGACATCTCCATGTCAATTTTCCATGTTCAGCTTTATGAAATAAAGGAGTTCAGGATCTTTTTTTTTATATCAAATTCTACAAGAATGTTTCCTCTGTCATTTCTTTGCCTACTCCAAATTTGCGTACAGCTGATTCTACTCATTTATTTTGCTATTGAAATCACCCTAAATAAATGTAAATAATCTTATATTTTTGTCAAGATATCTCCAAATCTCTTAAAAAAATCTTTTTTTTTTTCTTCCAGTTGTTGGTGCATATGTTTGAATGATCTTCCTTTTATACTTTTTATTTAGTTTGATTAGTGATCCTACAATTCTAAAATTAATGCTACAACATTCTTCTGTTATCTGCACAATTCTTATCAACAAGACAACACACTGGATTTTCTTTGTTCCGTTCATGGCCTCTGAAGCAACAGATATGAGCCTCCTTTAACCCTTTATAAGATTCCCCAGCTCTTCTAATTTCACTCAATCCTATCATGTACAAATTTATTTCTTTAAGCTTTTCCAGTAACGCAGCAACAGGATTCTTCCCTAGATAGGGTCCTGACATATACGTTGGAGGTGTAGTGTCCAAAGGTGGCCTTATCTAATCCACACACACACACACACATACACACACACACGCATATATATATACATTTATATATATATATATATATATATATATATATATATATATATATATATATATATATATATATATATATATATATATATATATACATATATATATATATATATATATATATATATATATATATAAACACATATATATAAAAATATTTATCTAATCATCTACCTATCTATCTATCTATCTATCTATCTATCTATATATATATATATATATATATATATATATATATATATATATACATATATATATATATATATATATATATATATATGTATATATATTCATATATATATATATATATATATATATATATATATATATATATATACACATATGTATATATATATATATATATATATATATATATATATATATATATATATATATATATATATATATATTTATATATATATATGTTTATATATATATGAATATATATATATATATATATATATATATATATATATATATATATTTATATATATATATGTTTATATATATATGAATATATATATATATATATATATATATATCTATATATATATATATATATATACTGTATATATATATATGAAGATTGCTTTGCAAATAGATAGGTATTTCAAAAGCCTTTATTTTTTATGACTAATGCAGTATTATCAAGTCTATGGAGCTCTTCTTTCATTGTGAGGTTTTCATCTCCATACCTGATCACAATAGTTAAAATCAAAAGACAAATATCATAATTATCAACTAAAACATAATATATTTATCATATGTATACGACAAATTAGACGAAATTAAAAACATAAAATCCGTTTGAAATTAGAAGATAAAATTGGAACTGGAAAACAAATGATACATATAATAAATTGTAAGTAAAAGCCCAGCAGGCTTAGAGAACTGATAGCCCTAATTTCATCGATATTAGGAATCAATATTTCTTTTTATGTTTTTTGATAAATTCATCATGTAGGCTTACCGGTATTTCATCATAGTCATGGTGGTCACATAAAATTCGTCCAAAATATATTATTTTTTTTTATTTTTTTTTTGGCTACAACCTGATGTTAGATGCCAGGAAATCGCATCAAAAGGTGTTTCCTCGTAAAAGAAATTATGCACTACTCCCCCCCCCCCCCCCCCCAAACTCATCACCGTCTGTGCCCTTTCAAACTTTAGCCACCGCCCACCCGAAAAAGAGAGCTACTACGCTCAAGGTACATGTAATAAGGCACACTTTATAGAGGGTTGATATCTATACTTAGGCTTATGATTAGCTGACAGCGTATTTGCCGCGGAAAAGAATATATTTTGGTTAACTTTAGGATTTTTAATTCTATGGCTGAGTTCCAACTCTTTGCTTTTAGAATATTGAGAGTTTCCCTATATGTTTTTGTAATACAAATTATCTGTATTTTACATATAATTACCATAACTTAAAGCAAAAAGTCAGAATAATTTTTTAGTAATCACACACTTCTCGAAAATTGAATAGAATCCGAGTGTTTCTACTTATTGTTAAAAGATGGTCGCACACGTCCCTTGTTCCATTCATATGCATGATTCTATCCCATCGGAAAATGGTGATAGTGATATTTATGTAGAAATATGTGTGGCATATTTCTTTTACTATTTTTAAATCAAATAACGTCATGAAAGGTTCCAGAATGCAAGGATTAAAGAGCACTGTACATTGTTTATTTTCATGGCCAACAGATGGCCTTACAGTAGAGTACCTAATTTTTAATTATCCGCATCATCCACTCATTATAATTTCATTACTTCATTTCCATTGCTATTTAGGCACATAATTGCAATAAAACAGACGAACGTGAACTTGATGTTCCTTGTGGTCTGGCCACAACTTATTTCTTAGGAAATTACAAATTACACAATAAACGTCACAGAAATATTTCCTCATCAAACGGTAGTTAGTTCAATTACTGTACATTAGGTGGTCAGGGGATCGCCAGATAGTGGTACATGTACTAAAATCCGCGAGACAATCAAGTAATTACACAGTTATTTGATTTAATTTTCAATCACCTTTTTATGAAACCTATAGTTAAATATAATTTGTTATGGTATGACAAGTATTGTTAGTAAAAAGTATGAGAAAAAATATTGATATATTCTGTAAGTCATAATAACGCAGACTCATTTAGCCTCCCCCTTTTACATCGTAACGAGTTTTACTTTACCACCAATAGAGGGCATGAAAAGTACATTGTCCAAACTAATGTAGTCTATTATTTGATAACCACGTGTGTCAAAAAATTGTGCTAGGAAGGTAAAGGTAAGAGAATTGGTAATTGACAAATTGTTCAACGATCTTTTCCTTATTATAAATGAATATTTTTGTAAAAAAATAGTTTTGTCTTTTTTTCATTTTCTAATAGAAACAACCCGAGTTTGCTTATAAAAGTGTTTAGTATTTAATTTCTTCATCAGAGCTCATAGATGGTGAGTCATGTCCCTGTACAAATGACAAAGGTAACAATCATCAGCATGGTTAAGATTGGTGGGACGAGTTAGTGACAGGGTGGCAAATGGAGTTTTCTTTAATGGCGAGTATCATTATTCATTACAGATTCAAATAATTCAAGAAGTAATAGTTATATGCTAGAAGGTTCATGACTATGGTGTAATTTGATATTATAATCAGCGTAATTAACATAGACAAATCGAATAATGAAAAAAAAAATGGTCATATTTCTATGTCTTCACCAACACCTGACTGTGTTGCGTCATCCACCTGAGAATTTGTGTTTATTAATAAGGACGCTCCAGAGTGTAAATCAGTTTTGAAATAAATCTTATAATCATTTCCTTAGTAAATGTATACATGTCAGTAACGAAGTTTCTCTGTTCATTGTAGGTCAAAAGAATCTTCAAAGTGTAGTTTTATATATATATATATATATATATATATATATATATATATATATATATATATATATATATATATATATATATGTATATATATATATATATATATATATATATATATATATATATATATATATATATATATATATATATATATATATATATGTTTTCCTTTACCAGTAACGGCCACGGTCTTCCTAAGCCAATGATAGGCCAATCGTGAATATAAAAAGCTGATTCTGAAACATTGTTGGGAAAGAGAGAGAGAGAGAGAGAGAGAGAGAGAGAGAGAGAGAGAGAGAGAGAGAGAGAGAGAGAGAGAGAGAGAGAGAGTACCTACAAGACAGGGATGCTGATTATCTCTGCAAATGAATCAGAAGAAACAGAGTATACTTATAAGAGGAACAGCCAACATTCATTTGTATAGGTGAAGTGTGGATATTGCATTAAGCTTTTAAAGATATTTGACAATTATTTATCGACATTTATTTTTATCAGTACAAATATTGAACGTGCTGTTTTTAAGGAATTTGGTGCTAGGCATAAAGTTGAAGGTCACAGTATTTGATAGAAAGGTTAACAAAGATGATAGGTTGTTGAATGTCAAGAAAAATTAATCGAAATTTTTTTCAAGTATGAAAAACATTTTTCAAATAAGTCTCAAATACTCTATGATCGATAAAAATAAGAATAAAGGTTTGAGTGTTCTAAACACTCATATGTTTATCCTTATTTCTATCAGTCATAGGTTCAAGTCCTTGCCCAGGCAGAAATATTTATCATGAAAGAAATATCCCTAAGAGTTTAAGATCCCAAGGCGGAGCAAATTCGATATCAAGGGGTATTTGCAAATTATTTGAAAAATTTAAATATACATACATATATACTGTATATATATATATATATATATATATATATATATATATATATATATATATATATATATATATATATATATATATATATATATATATATTTATATGTTCCTTTGAATATGTGTATCTCTTCAGTGGGTCGTGAAGGGGGCCTTCTTTATACTTATCTCCATGAGTTTATGGAGGGCATCTTCTACAACGTTAAGGGGTAGTGTAGTTGGGTCTCTGTAGACATGGTCTACCACTAGGCTGACGGTTTCAGCAACAGGGAATTTGGTAAACAGAGGCACAACAACCAGAGAAGAACCGTTGCTCAGAGAGCCTGTGATGGTGGCGAGAAACTCAGCAAAGAACGTCACGCTATAATTATCCGGGATGCATGGAGAGAGAAGGGAGTTAAGCCTTATTGCAAGCTGGCATATGGGGTCAGGACACTGGCTGATAATAGGCCTAAGTGTCTTCCCGGTATTGTGGGTCTTGTTATCCGTACATTTAACTGAGACCGTAATCACCTGTAATGAGCAGCAAGGGGATGCCTTCGTGGTTGTGTTGCCAGTTTTAATCATCCTGTTAGCGCCACTTTTGACGTTTTCGGTAAGATTGCAGGTAAGACGCTCAAATTTTGTAGTTTCCGTGAGGATACTATCTAGTTTTATGTAGTATTAGTCAGTGTAACACGGAGGCGTCGTACTTGTCAGCTTAATGAACTGTGACGTTCTCATTCACCTTTAACTCCCTAGTAGCGCTATTCATTTCCTGAGTGACGATTCCGCTCGTAAATTATCAGTAGTCTGTGAGGGGTTCCACTATGAGCAGGGGCTGAAATGCATGAGTGATCCGAAGGGCCTCTTTGTCTTGGTGAGTCTTGATAGTATCAAGGAGGAGCTCGATCTCCATCTTTTTCTCCAGTCTGGATTTTGTTGTATAGTGGAAATTGAGGTCTTGGCCCCAATTGCCACTAAATGACAATGACTTAACGCCTCCATCCTTTGTGACGTTAGTACTGGTAGGCCATGCCCGTGGAAACTTGCCTCCTTGCGCCGACAAGTGTTTCAATTGATATATGGCCTATCACAACCCTTTATGCTAATCTACTGCACAGTTGCTGAAGTCGAAGATTATATGGCATAATATTACTAAAAATGCCATGGTTTGGGTCCAAGTCTGTATTTCATGTCAAAGTTCAAAATTGCATCATCATACGGATTCAGGTATGGGATCTTTTCATCAACCTCAGCGTTGCTTTGCCCACAGTCACGTTCATGTGGTTTGCTTACGGATGACACAAGGACACTTACCTTTTAGTCATTAATTGATCAACTTGTTGACCTAAAGCAAAATGCCACATATGCCTTAAATATTGCTGCCTTACTTTCTGGATGGATAGAAAAATTCATCCTCCTAGAACACATTACTTCTAACAGGTGTGTCACTATCATCTCTCAATTTTGAACATCAGTAAGGCATCTTCTCGGCATCACCTTGCATCAGACTATCATTATATAACTCCATATCCAAGGAAATGGCAAAATGTTTCCATCCTACTCTCAAAGCAGCTTTGATGCACTTCTGCATTAGTTCGAACTGGTTTCCACAATTTCCCTGACTTCTCCTCGGATTGAGGATGTCTCATTACCTGAAATAGTATATGACAGTCTGTTGGTCGTCCTTGTGGTTTACTTTCCATGTGGCACCTCCTCCTCTGATCTCCAGTGCCTTTGTCAAGTTGTGACATATCTTCAGGTCAAAGAAGATCACATAGTCGTCACAAATAGTTGATGCCATACTCGAATTTTTACATGATGAGGTCTTTGAACAAATTGCCTAAAGATTACTCAAGACAGACATCATTGTCACATACAAAAATTTGAAGGACCAACTAAGGTCATCCTTCAGTATGCTCCTTGCCCTCAGAGATGGAAAATGTCTGGGCAACGTAGAAAAGGCATTATGAGGCCAATGATCTTCATATGTCTACAAGTAACTCCAACAACTAGTAACAATACCTGCCACCAATGCCCAACAAGAGATGATGCTGAACTTAGTACATGAAGTCCTCCTGACAAAGTTACAGTGTAAATCAATTGTGGCAATTCCTAAAACATCCACCATGCCAGTCGAGGATTTCATACAATTGGTAGATGATGTTCACCTGGCCCAGACATCGGCAGTACCCACTCAACTACCTATAGTAGTGGCCACCACACACCCTTAACCTCTAACTGACAAAGAGGCAGAAGGTGAGCTATTTTGCCCCGCTGCTCCCATGCACCATTCAAGGAACAATGAGTGTTTTATCAATCAGCAATGACACCAAAGGATACAGGCCAGCAAACCAAAGGTCCTTTGTTTCTTTAATTTGACATTTGAGATGGAAGCTCTAAAGTGTAAGCTAGGGTGCATGCTGTCAAAAAACATGTAGCAGGGCTGCAGCAATGACCCAATAAAACAAATTGCCAGCTACGGCCAGACTAGTTGCCTAACACAGATAAATGAGTCTGTCTTTCATTGTTTTTCTTTCAGTAAACAAAAATGATGTCCGACACATAATTCATCATCTATGCAGGCACATAGACAGTTATTATCATTATTATTATTATTACTATCCAAGCTACAACCCTAGTTGGAAAAGCAAGATGCTATAAGCCCAGGGGCTCCAACAGGGAAAAATAGCCCAGTGAGGAAAGGAAATAAATAAATGAAGAGAACAAATTAACAATAAATCATTCTAAAATAAGTAACAACGTCAAAACAGACATATCATATATAAACTATTAACAACATCAAAAACAAATATGTCATAAATAAACTACAAAAAGACTCATGTCCGCCTGGTCAACAAAAAAGCATTTGCTCCAACTTTGAACTTTTGAAGTTCTACTGATTCAACCACCCGATTAGGAAGATCATTCCACAACTTGGTAACAGCTGGAATAAAACTTCTAGAGTACTGCGTAGTATTGAGCCTCGTGATGGAGAAGGCCTGGCTATTAGAATTAACTGCCTGCCTAGTATTACGAACAGGATAGAATTGTCCAGGGAGATCTGAATGTAAAGGATGGTCAGAGTTATGAAAAATCTTATGCAACATGCATAATGAACTAATTGAACGACGGTGCCAGAGATTAATATCAAGATCAGGAATAAGAAATTTAATAGACCGTAAGTTTCTGTCCAACAAATTAAGATGAGAATCAGCAGCAGAAGACCAGACAGGAGAACAATACTCAAAACAAGGTAGAATGAAAGAATTAAAACACTTCTTCAGAATAGATTGATCACCGAAAATCTTGAAAGACTTTCTCAATAAGCCTATTTTTTGTGCAATTGAAGAAGACACAGACCTTATGTGTTTCTCAAAAGTAAATTTACTGTCGAGAATCACACCTAAAATTTTGAAAGAGTCATACATATTTAAAGAAACATTATCAATACTGAGATCCGGATGTTGAGGAGCCACCGTCCTTGACCTACTTACAATCATACTTTGAGTTTTGTTAGGATTCAACTTCATACCCCATAATTTGCACCATGCACTAATTCTAGCTAAATCTCTATTAAGGGATTCACCAACCCTAGATCTACATTCAGGGGATGGAATTGATGCAAAGAGAGTAGCATCATCTGGATATGCAACAAGCTTGTTTTCTAGGCCAAACCACATGTCATGTGTATATAGTATGAAAAGTAATGGGCCAAGAACACTACCCTGAGGAACACCGGATATCACATTCCTATAATCACTATGGTGCCCATCAACAACAACTCTTTGAGATCTATTACTTAAAAAATCAATAATAATGCTAAGAAACGACCCACCCACTCCCAACTGTTTCAGTTTGAAAACAAGGGCCTCATGATTAACACGGTCAAAGGCAGCACTAAAATCAAGGCCAATCATACGAACTTCCCGACCACAATCAAGGGATTTCTGTACAGCATTGGAGATTGTAAGAAGGGCATCACATGCTCCAAGGCCTTTACGAAAACCAAATTGCAAACTAGGGAAGAGATGATTACCTTCAGCAAACCTATTAAGACGTTTTGCCATAAGACGTTCAAAAACTTTAGATTATATGGGAGTTATGGAAATTGGGCGGTAATCAGTGGGACTTGAGCTACCACAAACACTTTTACATAGAGGAGTAACATTACCAATTCTCCAACTAGTGCTAAAAGCTCCTCTTCTTGCTAACTTGCGCAAAATAACAGATAACTTTGGAGCTAAAAAATCTGCTGTCTTTATAAAAAACAAAGGAAAAATACCATTTGGGTCTACACCTCCATAAGCATCAAGCTCCACCAACAGAGCTTTAATCTCACGAGATCGAAAAGCCAAACTAGTTAGTTTAGCCTCAGGAAAACAGGAAGGAGGAAGTTCAAGTTTTTCATTACTCTGTTTACTGTCAAAAACATCAGCCAAAAGGGTGGCCTTTTCCTTTGGACAGTGAGTGACTGATCCATCTGGTTTAAGTAAAGGAGGAACTGTTGCATCTACACCAAAGAGTGCAGATTTAAGGGTAGACCACCATTTATGTTCCTGAGTTGTACCAGAAAGTGTTTCTTTTATGGTTAAATTGTACTCCTTTTCAGTCGAGGCATAAACTCTCTGAGCAAAAGCTCGAAGCTGAGTATAGTTGTTCCAGGTCAAATCTGATCTGTTACCCTTCCAAAGATGATAGGCCTCCTGTTTCTCCAAATAAGCACGTCTACAATCATCATTGAACCACGGTTTGTCCTTCACTCGGTACCTTAGCACACGAGAAGGGATACGCCTATCAATTATGTTGACTAGATTCTCATTCAAAGGGACAACAGGATCTACACTATTATATAATTGTGACCAATTCAAGCACAAAAGATCATGTAAAATCCCATTCCAGTCTGCTTGGGATTTCATATAAATTTTACAAGAATATGATATATCAGGGACAGGCTGCTCAGTCTTCACTAATAATGAAATCAAGGCATGATCAGATGTCCCGACTGGAGAACCAACCTTACTAGTTATAACGCCAGGGGAATCAGTGTATACGAGGTCCAAGCAATTACCTGACCTGTGAGTAGCTTCATTTATGATTTGCTCACAGCCTGATTCAGAGGCAAAGTCTAAAGCTCTTAAGCCATGGCGATCGGTAGGAGAGATAGAACTTAACCACTCCCTATGGTGAGCATTAAAATCACCAACAAAGACAAAAGAAGCCTTTCTATCATCTTCTTGTATCTTAGCCATAATGATAAGAAGACAATCGAAGATAGAATCATCCATGTCTGGATTCCGGTAGATCGAACACAAATAAAAGTTGTTATGCCTGCCACAAACTTTTATTACCTGAATCTCATGACATCCACATTGATAGCAGGACTTTTGAGAAGCAGGGTACTCGGTCCTAATATACACCGCCATTCCCCTGGCCCTAGGGATGGCATCACGTTTCAACATTATTGGCTTCTTAAAACCAGTTATAAGGAGTTCATCCAAGCCACCCTGAATGAAAAATTGTATCCAGCCACCAACATATTTCATGTATATACAGCAAATAGCACCTCACTGAAGATATATAGAATCAGGAACATGCAACTAGCATTTACCAGAAAACAATACAGTAGTACTACTCGAAACAGATTCCTTGAAAACACATTGCATACTGGTAAATGTATCCAGACAGTAATTCATTCAGAAATACGTTCCTAAAGTTCTCATAATCCAAGGGCAGCAACAAGCTCCATGCCCAAACCAGGAATCTCTCACTTCCTTCAGGAATTTTCCAGAGTATGAAAGGATAACATCAAGCATGACCTACACGCCGTACACAAATCACATTAAACATCATATCGGCACAGAGGAACCCCCATTGTACTCATCTTTCAAATAGCTGGCTCCAAACAATCTGGCCCAAAAGACAATTATTCCAGGATATGGAACAGGCAGGAATCTGCCAGAAAGCCTTCAGCCTCTAAATGGTGTCTAAAGGGTTGTGGTGGCCGATGTGGAAACGTCCATGACTGGTGAACACCAGTCTGGAGTTCGAGTCCCACTCAAACTCGTTAGTTTCTTTGGTCGCTGAACCTCACCCTCCTTGTGAGCTAAGGAAGGGGGTTTGTTTGGTGGGGGGGGCCTATAGGTCTATCTGCTGAATCATATTCAGCCATTGCCTGGCCCTCCTTGATCCTAGCTTGAGTGGAGAGGGGTTTGGGCACTAATCATATGTATATATGGTCAGTCTCTAGGACATTGTCCTGTTCGATAGGGATATGTCACTGTCCTTTTCCTCTGCCATTCATGAGTGGCCTTTAAACCTTTAAAAGGATATAGCACATGGTGGCTCTGCAGTGACTACCAGTGACTTAACACTCATATAATCACCAGAAAGGGACCCCCTACCTAACAGTGCAGACTTAACTAACAAACTCAAAGGCGTAGGAATAATCCTAAATTCAATCTAATGAAGGGGTATCATCAAGTCCCGGTATAAAAGGAGGATAGAAAAGACAGCAATCATCACCCCTTTCAGGACATTTATTTTTATATACAGCTTTTTCGGCCTTCAAAACATAGGTACTACTTCAATTACATATGTATGATATCCTCAGAGAATTACCCTGTAGCATTGGTTTACATCAACGATATCCTGATTTTCACCCAAAACTGTAAATAGCACATGAAAGACACAAAACAACTCTCCGAGAAGCCCAAAGAAAATGGGTTAATTCTATGACAAGATAAGTGTAGATGGGTGAAAAATATGAAGGTCCAACCCATTACCAATTTCCCAAGGCCATGAAACATTAAAAGACAACAAGAGTTTGCTTGCATGATTGATTACTATGACCATTTTATACCAAATCTGGCTAGAATCATGTCTCCCTTGTATGATTACTTAAAAGGAAACCCCAAAATATTATGCTGGTTAGATAAGCAAGAAACAGCATTTCAAGCCATAAAAAGGCTTTAGTTGTACTGCAACACTAGTGTTTTCTCTCTGCAATTGGTCACTTACACTGGCCATTAATGCAAGTAGCAGAGCAATGTATGTAATACTGAAGCGGGATACAGACGGCAGCAGCCTAATGCCATTTTTTTTTTTTTTTTTTTTTTTTTTTTTTGCCAAGAAGTTATGTCTAGCAGAACCGAAATATTCCAGCTTCGACAGTGAACTACTGTACAGGGAGCTCACCCACACACATAATCAATGGATGGTAATTTGTGGTGCAAACAATCCATCAGGCATTGATTCATATTTTAATAAAAAAAGGCAGAATACTCCTGCACTATCTGGTATCTGAAGTGCTCTCACAACAACATTGCAGATCTGTTTTCCAGATATCTAATTATGTCCAAATCTGGATATCATACCCTGAGATAGCAGCAAACTAGAAGGATCAGGAAGACCTACAGTGCCTCCAGCAGGAGAGACCCGTCATCTTGCAGAGGGATTTCATCATAGATGATGGAGAGATAATCACTACCTGCGAGACAAATACAGGACGTCCTCACATCTATCACCCATTAATTTTCAGGAGTAGAGGTTTCAATCTCTCCCGTAATATATCACACCCTTCAGGCCATTCCAAAATACATCTGGAGGGATATACAGACTCATATTAAGAAATGGTGCCATGAATGTCCATGACCAGGCATTTTGTCGATGGACATTTTGTTGCCAGACAGTTTGTTAAATGGACATATCATCGTAAGATGATTCACTGAGAGTGATGTTTCATCAAATGACTTTGTGGAACTCCGAGGGAAATAGATACTTTTTCACCATCATCAACCGGAATACCAAGTCCCCAGAGGCAATACCTGCCAAACAGCAGAGCTCTGAGAAAAAAGTTCTAATCATTTAGATAACAAATACTGAGTTCCCAATACATAAACATATATAGGGGAGCTAATTTCATGTCAGCCTATGGAGTCCTATATCTGCAAACCTCAGGGTAAAATTAAACCATACAATGGCATATAACTCATAAGCCAACAGCATGGTTGAGTGTTTCCATCGCTACTTTAAAGCAGCGCTATAGGTAGTAGGTTGGCCAGGGCACGAGCCACCCATTGAGATACTACCGCGAGAGGTGTTATTGGGTCCTTTGACTGGCCAGACAGTACTACATTAGATCCTTCTCTCTGGTTACGGATCATTTTCTTTTTGCTTACACATACACTGAATAGTCTGTCCTTATACACATGACAATACTGAGATTACCAAACAATTCCTCTTCGCTCAAAGGGCTAACTAATGAATTATGATTGTTCAGCGACTACTTTCCTCTTGATAAGGGTAAAAGAAACTCTTTAATTATGGTAATCAGCTCTTCTAGGAAAGGGACACTCTAAAATCAAACCATTGTCCTCTGGTCTTGGAAAGTGGCATAGCCTCTGTACCATGGTCTTTCACTGTCTTGGGGTGGAGTTTTCTTGCTTCAGGGTACACTCAGGCACTCTATTATATCATATTTATTTCCTCTTGTGTGTTTAAAGTTTTTATTGCTTATATGTGAAAGATTTGTAGTGATTTTTGCTGTTTCTAACATATTTTATCTTAATGGTCAATAACTTTTCTTGTCATTTCCTTATTTCCTTTCCTCACTGGGCTATTTTCCTTATTGGAGCCCTCGGCTTATAGCATTCTTCTCTTCCAACTAGGGTTTTAGCTTAGCAAGTAATAATAATAATATAATAATAATTAAAAATTTCAGGATGGAAGGAGGAAAAAGGATTTACCATGGATACTATTAGGACTGAGAAAAGTCCCTCACGCACTCCTCGATGTTTCGCCATCGGAGGCACTTCGTATAGTCATTAGTGACACCCGCAGGTGCATTTTAAGATCCAAATAAACCACTATCCTCTCTGACGTCAGTAAAGCAACAGAAGAAATTCCTCCAGCAAGAAGAAATACACCTCATCCAAAAAATCCTACATTCCGGCAGACCTAAAATGTACCAAATATGCGTTCGTCAGAATAGATTCACATCCCAACGCTGTTACCCGCATGTTCAGGACCTCATTCCATATTACAGCGGAACCACAAGTGCTAAGATATGTTAGTGGAAGGTTCCCTAAAACTTCCCATCCCTTGCTCACAAGGATGGTGAGGTTACAGAGACTACAAGAAACTATCGAGTTTGAGCAGAACTCGATCTCCAGTCTAGCAGAACGTCAGTTAGGGACATTTCTGATAAACCACCATAACCTACATTAAAAAAAACACACTAAGGATTTTGAAAAGTAGAGTCTTTTTTCCCAGTCTCGACTCTTAAAGAGTAAACGTTGATACCAGATTAATAAAACTCTCTCCATGCCTATACAGGTGTGAAGTTTTTCAGGAGTAACAATGGGTTTGAATCCAGCTTCCAAACTTGAAGACGAGAGCCAAAGTCACCTTCAGAATTTAATAAGGAGTATTTTTCAAGATGGCAAAAATAAATGCAGGGTATATTAGAAATTGTATAGTAATTATAGAAGCTCGATTTACGAAGAAATAAGTAAAGAATGAGCTTAGATATTTGTTTAAAAGTAACTTAGTGAAAGAATAGCTAAAAGAATAAACAAACAGATCAATGAACCAATAGATGAATAGATATGGATAAAATATTGCTAACTAACTATAGGGACCAACCCCATATTATCCAAAAAAACATTAAGAAATGCTGGGTCTGGTCGGTGCTTGTATCGGTTAACGCTGGGCACAGATATAACGTCATCCTTTGTAAAATTACGAAGAAAGTTTAGAAATAAAAGAATAGTATATTTTTAAAATGTCTAGAATTTGTGTGTAAAATTCTTTGATAAAAAGTGTATAACAAAAAGAATTTTTGTATTAATGATATATAGCACTTGGAAAATGGAACATACTTTGAAGAAATAAAAAAAATAAACAAAAGGAGAAAAAAAAAAACCGAAGAGCCTGTGTAAAAGAGCAAGGAAGAAAATAAAAATCGATGGATAAGAACTATTAACCACGACCCTGTCTTGGCTTTTGGGCGTGGCGATGACTGAAAAATGATTTTCTGTCACGAGAGAGAGAGAGAGAGAGAGAGAGAGAGAGAGAGAGAGAGAGAGAGAGAGACAGAGACAGAGACAGAGACAGAGAGAGAGAGAGAGACAGAAAGAGAGAGAGACAGAGAGAGAGAGAGAGAGACAGAGAGAGAGAGACAGAGAGAGAGAGAAGAGACAGAGAGAGAGGAGAGACAGAGAGACAGAGGAGAGAGAGAGACAGAGAGAGAGAGAGAGAGAGAGAGAGAGACAGGAGAGAGAGGAGAGACAGAGAGAGAGAGAGAGACAGAGAGAGAGAGAGACAGAGAGAGAGACAGAGTGAGAGAGAGAGAGACAGAGAGAGAGAGAGACAGAGAGAGAGAGAGAGAGACAGAGAGAGAGAGACAGAGGAGAGAGAGACAGAGAGAGAGAGAGAGGAGAGCAGAGAGAGAGGAGAGAGAGAGAGAGAGACAGAGAGAGAGAGAGAGAGAGAGAGAGAGAGAGAGAGACAGAGACAGAGAGAGAGGAGGAGAGAGAGGAGAGAGAGAGAGAGAGACAGAGAGAGAGAGAGAGAGAGAGAGAGAGGAGAGACACAGAGAGAGAGGAGAGAGAGGAGAGAGAGAGAGAGAGAGAGAGAGAGAGAGAGAGAGAGAGAGAGACAGAGACAGACGAGACAGAGAGACAGAGAGACAGAGAGGACAGAGAGAGAGAGAGGAGAGACAGAGAGAGAGAGAGAGACAGAGAGAGAGAGAGAGAAGACAGAGACAGAGAGAGAGAGAGACAGAGAGAGAGAGAGAGAGAGAGACAGAGAGAGAGACAGAGAGACAGAGAGAGAGACAGAGAGACAGAGACAGAGGACAGAGAGACAGAGACAGAGACAGAGACAGAGACAGAGAGAGAGAGACGAAGAGACAGAGAGAGAGAGAGCAGAGAGACAGAGAGAGAGAGAGAGACAGAGAGAGAGAGGAGAGACGAGAGAGAGAGAGAGAGGAGAGAGAGAGAGAGAGAAGAGAGAGAGAGGAGAGAGGAGAGACAGAGAGAGAGAGAGGAGACAGACAGAGACAGAGACAGAGACAGAGACAGAGACAGAGAGAGAGAGAGAGACAGAGACAGAGAGAGACAGAGACAGAGACAAAGAGAGACAGAGAGAGAGACAGAGAGAGAGAGGAGACAGAGACAGAGAGAGAGACAGAGACAGAGAGAGAGACAGAGAGACAGAGAGACAGAGAGAGACAGAGACAGAGAGACAGAGAGACAGAGGAGAGACAGAGAGAGAGACAGAGAGAGAGAGAGAGAGAAGAGAGACAGAGAGAGACAGAGAGAGAGACAGAGGAGAGAGAGAGAGACGAGGGAGAGAGACAGAGAGACAGAGAGACAGAGAGACAGAGACGAGAGACAGAGACAGAGGAGAGGACAGAAGCAGAGAGAGCAGAGAGAGAGAGAAGAGACAGAGAGACAGAGAGGACAGAGAGAAGAGAGACAGAGAGAGAGACAGAGAGACAGAGAGACAGAGACAGAGGAGACAGAGAGAGAGAGGAGAGAGAGAGAGAGACAGAGAGAGAGAGAGAGAGAGAAGAGAGAGAGAGAGAGAGAGAGAGAGAGAGAGAGAGAGAGAGAGAGAGAGAGAGAGAACCGTTCGAAAAGCGGAGAAATGTCAGCTGTAAAAGTCTGAGTATCCAAGAAGGAAAAAGAGGTTGTCTTGAGGACAGGAAGGAGTGAATGGGATAGGGACAGAGAAACCCTTGACAGTTGAGGAAATCCCGGACTGACGTTGAAATGAAGTGGATTTTGGTTTTCACATTCGTGAGGATATTTTGCATGAATTGTGAAGACTAATAGATCCTAAAAGGAGATAATAGCCTTTATTTCACTGAAATGACCTAAAATTTATTTTGAAATTAAAATATTCTCTAGTTAAAGAGAAGACCATTCACTTTATTTCAACGTTAAAACTCCTTTACAATAGGATTCCCAAAATAACTTGCTATCTATTGGGGCTTTTTAATCATATGTGTACGTAAACACTAACACCGTGCCAAAGGTGACATAAACAGAAAGGACAAGTGTCTGCGCTCTGCTTTCTGAATAAGTAAGTTTGATGATAAATGATTTCATCTTAAGCGTTTTTAGACCTTGGAATGGAAATGCTCTGAAAACACTTAACACGGTTATGCATTTAATAAAAGTATATATCGAGAACAAATTACATAAAGGTAAACAAATCTGAGCCATATGAATATCCAAACTATTATAAATTCTACACAAAAAAAAAAAGATTATATCTCCGACTAAAATTGGGTTCCAGTCGAAGTTTCCATCTATTCAAATATTTTTCTAATCTTTTGATATCATATCAAAAGTTTTGATTAAATCTTGTTTATACCCAAATCCTTCCTTACCTTCAGTACTTTGTAGTTTTCTTCAGCTTAATCTATTTTCATTTATTATGATTGGTATTGTCTTCTGGTATCAACTGAATCTTTAAAAGTTCAACTTCTTCACATAAGCAGTTAGAAATTCTTTAAGCTTTCAAAGTAATGTTCTAGCAGATGTTATGACTAAGTTTAGATTCTAAGCTTTCTCTCTTTTATCTTATATCAAGTTCCCTTGGCAAAAGATGAAATGCCTCGAGATGAAGAGACTCCGAGGAGAATTTCCAAATCGTATTTGCATGAGATTACTCTTTCTAAGAAAAGTTATATTTGAGGCGAGATTAGATTACTCTGCCATCGCTTTCTCTAGAGGCAAGAAACAAAACGATATTGTGTAGACCTTATATTTATAAAACTCATTAGGAAAGGACCTATTCAAACTAATAGCTTATAAGCGCAAAAGAATGAATAAGATTAAAAAAACCAAGTCTATTAGATAAGTTTGGGTAGGTGAGTTCACATAGGTTTTACCTAATACATTGAGCATGTGAAAGATAAACAAACCATGGAAACATCTTCTAAAAAAAAACATATAAGACTTTATTCTCAGTTATATTTATTGCCCTGTAAATGAATATCAATAAGAATCAGGAAATGGATTTAAAAGAATTTAATGCAAAGAAAATCATGCATAGAAGTAAATGCGTGAAAAGGATAGAAAACTAAATTACAAATTTTAATTAGCATAAAAAAACAAAGCTAGTGAGTATTAGGGTAATGATATCGAATTTTAAATGTAAACCATTTTAAGGCGAGGATAGATTGAATAAGATTGAGACTACAAATTGAAGTTGCAATAGACATTTAAAGACCAAGAGAGGCTGATGCTAAACATTTCATAACAATGGCAACTTGGGACTAAGCGTATAATGGGAATTAAGAATAAAAGTTTGATAATCTATAGGTAAATTTTAAAAAGGGCTAACATGCAGTAGAGAGATTTTCAAGAAAGTAATGAGAGGAAAATTAATGGCATTTCACAGAAAACACTTAACTTGAAAGATGATATAAACTAAGAAGACAGGGAGAAATTAAATAGGGATATAATTTACGTAGAGTTAATGCTTTCAGTTAGGAATGGTGAGGGAAAAATGTGTAGAGAAGTTTGTTTCTGTTCTTGCTTTGTTCACGAAAAGAGGAAGAAAAAAGAGAAAAGAAGAATAAGAAGATAATGTTGGGGAAGAAAGATGGAAAGTGCATCACAGATTAATCAGTAGAATATTAAAGCTTTGAGTTTTATTTACTAAGAACTAAAAGTAAATCACAAAATGGGTGAATATGTTTACAGGACAAATAAAGAGATTATGTCATTGTACAATACCACTATTCCAATGGCTCCTATTTTTTTATCCGCATATCTAAAAGTATCTAAATTGAAATGTTATAGAAACAGTATGTGATTAATACACTTTCAAGCATTTACCAATAAGTAATGAACAAAATAATACTACGTTTCCATTATTTCATTATTCCAATAAATGAATGAACAATGAAAAATATAAAAAAAAATATTAATGAATAAATACGAAAAGCCAAAAAAAGCCTTGAAATTATTTGGGATAAGTCATACTTTGATGAATTATAGTTGAATTGTGATGGGAGGGGAAAAGGAATTGATAAGAAGACAGTTGCCAGATAACTCACTTTATTTAGAAACCACAGAGGCATTTATAGTTCCTGAATGTGTCACATAAAAGTGGGGTGACAATTTAATGTCTATATTCGATGGTATTTGTCAATAAAGTAGGCTTTAGCATAAAACAGGGCAATATAATAAAGGAATGATAATAGATTTGAAATTAGCTTGTTACTTCAACGTCATTTTTGACTTGGAGTCTGACCCCGGTTGCAGCGTAGAAGAAAATTTAGATAAAGCATAGTTTTTTCTTTATATTATTTGCTTGTGTGTTGCTTGCTACACATGCATTACATAGATCCCCACTCCCTGAAGCAGACTTGCATTTGAGAGAGGTGTATCTGCCCTAGAGAGTCGTACTGTTGGCAGGTCGTCTTGCAGGAGATATGCAGTCCTCTTTAATACGATGTTGAGGAGGAAAGTTCTCCGAGTAAGACGGATGACAAGGAATGGGCCCCATATATTGGGGTGTAAGCAGTAGCTTGCAAGCGTCAGTGCGTATGAAGACATATGTTGGAGTGGGTAGGTCTTTCGGTATGTGATGCTTTGCTGAGGGGTTGAATTTTGAAGGCAAGGGGTAAACTTTCCCACAATGTAACGCAAGTGCTGGACTTCATAGGAGGAGGTGGCAGATAGAAAGAAAACTGCAGGGACCATATACTATTTAAACTACTGAGACTTTTATGGTGTCCTTCGGAGTGGTCCTCAATCTGAGGAGGGCACAAGATAGCTGTGAAAACCACCTGGAGTTGTTAGTGGGGCATCAAAGCTGCTTTGCTGATATGATGGAAACATTCCTTCATTCCACTGCATGCAGAATTGTAAGCGGTAACCTATTATAGGGTGATGCCAAAAAGATGCCGTAATGATACCCAGATTTGAGAAGTGGGAGTGGTACCCTTGTTGAAGTAATATGTTCGGGGATAAAGAATCTTGCCATTATTCTGGAAAGTAAGGCAACAGCACATGAGAGGGATTGTTCCATCTTGCATGTGAACGGCTTCAGGTTAATGTGCAAATCGATCAATGACTCTGAAATGGTAATGGTGTCCTTCTAACGTCGGTAGAAAATAAACCACATTAATGTAAATGTAGGCAATGCAACACCGAGGTTAATAAAAAGATCCCATTAATAAATCCGTCTGCCGATGCACTATTGAAGATAGATATGAAATACAGTCACATACCCAATCCTTCGCTTCTTTAGTAATACCATGCTATATGAGCTTCTACTTCTCTTGAAAAACTTACAACGTAATTGGAAAATTAATACAAAGCATAATTTTCTTATTTTAATGAAACCTTCATAAAATTATGAACTTTGAAAACTTTAATTAAACAACGAAGAAATTGAATGTATAATAAAAGTGGTTTCATGTATTGCTGCTCAAATTAAAACCAATGCTGTTGTTGCTGCTGTCGAAGATGATCGCCTTAAATGGAGGTCAAAGCGATGGTCAAGCATCTCCAACTTCCGATTACCATTTTCAAGGAATACCTAGATAAGTATAGAATGCCAAATATCAGTTACGCTTCAAGTGGTAACTTAAAACTATCGAAATCTCTAATAAAATATTTAAACATAGGAATTCCATTCCAACATATCGTATCAATAATGGATTTCACTTAACATTATCAAATAATAATTACCTAAAGGCAATGGTCCACTTTGCGTATTAAGTATATCACTAGTATACAACGAGCCAAATTGACAGTAAGGCCGAACGAATAACCACCTAAGTAGTATAAACAACTAATGTAAATAAACTACTAATTAACGTAAAAGTAGCAAAAATGAGAGAATACCAAAATATGATACAAAATTTAAATTATCTAACCAGCTCAAAGTAACTGAAGATAAATGAATCTCTCAATTATAACTGGGAAATTATAATATGGCAATTCCATAAAAATTGTAAATGATATGAATATTAACCAAGGGTATATTTATTTGTGGGGACTAAAAAGCAAAGCAAGGGACTTTCATTATCAAATAAACTATGGATTATAAATCACACAATTTAAATGACCTTTAAAATGATGACGTACCTCACAACCCATACTGTCCGTGTATGCTGTTCGTAAATGAAAAAAATCACAATTTCTGTGTTGGCTCTTGATGAGGCTTCCAAGAAGAAGGCAACGTAAGATGCGGATCCATGGTACAAATCACTTATTTTTTCACCATGACGATAAAGAGGCCAACAAATCCAATGTTGTCACTGGTGAAGATGGCTAAGAACTAACTATATTTTCATGGAAAGCCGTCCACTTCTCCTTTCTGTAAGAAATGTATAACGAGCAGCAAGTCTCTTCAACGACCCCAACCATCTTAAGTTTTAGCAGGTTATTAAGGAATTGTCATCATTTTATGTAAACCAAAAATATTTAAATACTAAAAATGAAAGTTAAAATAAAAACAATCCTTTACAAACTTACCAAATTACCATATTATAAAAAGAAACAGAAAACAAAAAATAACTTTGTTATTTTTCAACAACTTCAGTAGCTGTGCAGCAGGTTGGTGAAAGGGATGTGAGAGGCAATGGATCAAGTGAAACACCTATCTGCGCAAGTATGTGGTCTACCAGTACTGACCTTACAGTGGAGTGTGGTGTTGAAGTCATTGAGGTTGATGTTATTTCAACGGGGAGACATGCAGGATGTTCTGCAGGTTTGTTACTCTAGAACCTTTCGTTAGGTTTCAGACTGTCAAAACTTGATTCTTAAAAAGATCTTGATAAGTTTTCCATGGCTCTTAATAGGTTCAATCGGATGTCAATTAGAATGCAAAAATATATCAATTACAAATATATTTCAACAGCATATAACCCTATATCAATAATAAAAGATAAGTCATAAAAAATTTAAATTAATGAGAAAAAAAGATGACAGCAGTGTGAGAGAACTCGATGGTTAGTGATATATTGCCGTGGAACCGAAATCAAGTCAGATGAAAAACACCGCTGTCTAAACAGTAATTAGGTAAGAGAGAGGGATTCTGTAAATTTATTAATACTGCACCGAACGGAGAATACAGATCTATATATCTTCCCTATATAATTAAGAGCAAATGTCTGGCCATTTATACATATGTATATATATATATATATATATATATATACTGTATATATGTATGTATGTATGTATGTATGTATATATACATATACATATACATATATATATATATATATATATATTGCATACATTGAAGGCCACGTCGTTTTGATATGGCGATAGATACTGTGTTTCGCGGGAACTGAGGGCACCTGACGTAGTTCTGTGTGGCTAAATGACAATGTTAGCATCTTGTAATCATGGGTGACAATAGCAGATCTGTTGGCAGCAACCAAGAGGCCATGAGCAGTCTTGGAATGATGGGGTCGCACCATAAAGAGGTAACGTAGCAGAAAGAATGACAGGCATAAGTATCTTCCAGAAAGGGCACTTTAGATACTGATTCATGCAAAAAGAAGAGATTACTCAATTGGGAGGCCACTGCCACAGGCAATGGCCTACTTACACCTTTTTTACTATTGACATATGGTAGTACATCTTTTAGCAATAGGCCCGTGCCTGGAGGTCTTAGCCTCAATTGGTACTCTACGACAAAACCCAGGCCTATGGAGAAAGGGAGGGAGATGGAGCTCTTCCTTGATACTATCCACACTCATGAAGAGATAGGCGCCCTTCGGACAACAGATTCCCTCCAGTCCCTACTCCTTGCGGATGCCTTCATGGACAGTGGACAATACACTACTGGAAACGTCACTCAAGAATGAAAAATGCTGCTTAGGAGTTAAGGGTGAACGAGAACATTATGAATCGTTGAGCTGACAAGACTGCAGCTTCCGATGATCTCGGACAGTTTAACAATATCCATAACTTTAAAGAACACAAGTTCTAAATGTATAAGATGCATTATGCATCATGTGGAGAGCGTTCCGTATACTCTTAAAGAACTCATCGTGTAAACCATATCAATATCAACCGCTAACTTTTTTAGAGATCTGCTTTAGTCAAACCCTCAGAGAGACAATTTAAGATCTTTCAACAGAATCTCTAATTATATTAAGCCAAGACTCACACTGTATGAGGGATTATCATTAAAGAAATACGAACTTTGAAAATCTTGAAATCCATAGATTCAACATTTTGTTTGAAAAATTGCAGAAGCTGTGAAGAGCTAAAATGTGCTACCTTTAAAATGTATCTTAGAACGCACTTTCTGATATTTTTTTTTTTTCTTGTTAATCATCGTCGTCCAATATTACATTTGTTTTTGGTGATGTTCAATGACGATATGAACAGAAGTGCTAACGTTCATTCCTCTTGTTACACTGGCAGTCTAGAAAGACTCAGCCTTCATCCCGTATCGGCACTATTTCTTCTTTAACGAAATGATAGTCTCTTTCATTATCATACACTTCTCTCCCCTCCCCCTATCCTTGGCCTCTCTCTCTCTCTCTCTCTCTCTCTCTCTCTCTCTCTCTCTCTCTCTATTTAGCTCATGGATTAAAGCTGGAAGTATGTTACTGAAGGGCTGGAAAGGAGACTCATAAATCTCCCAAAGCCAATTCCTCTAAGGATCTGGCAGTATCCTCCTTAATCCAGGGCAGCTTAAATGCTATATTCCAGAAACTGGGAGATGAGATAATGTAAAGAACCTTTTCATTTATTTCTCATTAAAGACAAATTGAAATAATCCACTTCTTAGTTACGTTTTCTTTGTAGATGTGTAAACGAATTCATTAAGAAGAGAATACTAGTTTTCCTAAAGTTTTATAGGAAATTGGATGAGAGAAAATGTCAGCAATAAAATCGGATTATGTAGATAAATAGACAGATATTATGCACAAGAAATATATAGATATAAACAGAGAAAAGCATTGAAATATTCATATTGTCACATCATACTGTCCATACAAACAAATTATGGCTATTTATAATATACTAGTGTTGTAAACGACCCGTAAAAATGACGACTACATATTTAGATTGATATATACACACACGGACATGCACCCCTCATCTCACCAGGGCATGACTACTCCTTTTTCCCCTATCCGAGGGGTGGGGCGGAACTGTAGTTCTGTCCGGCAATGTTGCTGAGCTGGTCAAGAAAAATATGTGTGTATAAATATATATATATATATATATATATGTATATGTATATATATATATATATATATATATATGTATATGTATATACATATATATATATATATACAAATATATACACACACGCATATATATATATATATCTATATATATATATATATATCTATCTATCTATCTATCTATCTATATATATATATATATATATATATAGAGAGAGAGAGAGAGAGAGAGAGAGAGACCTGCCATTTATTATATACGAGAAATTAGAACATCACTCTTTCTATTGTTTAATTTGCCAATATTCTTGATTTCTTTTCTGTTTACTGAGCAACCGTTAATGCAAAATTCCATGTACATGAGCTTTAAAGATAAAATGCATCAACACTTGGAGAAATTCACCTCTTCTTTGACCAAGAGGATAGTTTAATGGATGTTAGTAGACGAGACAAAACAACATCAGTGTTTTTAACAGCTGTTACGTGTGTATGGTGGAAGGGACATGATGAATCATGAGTTACTTAATGCAGTCAGTTCCTATAAATTGAAATAACTGTGGCTTTGCAACAACTCAATAAAGTCTAAACATTAATCGTATTTATAATTTTACCTTCTATTTTTACTGTATATGGTTTCCATGTAGTATCGTTTGTAATCGTTGTTAGATCTATGAATAACACTCAACCACTGAAGTAAAACATTGGGTCTTAACTAGTAAGTGATCTACTCCATTTCACGATAATCACTTCATACATACACTTTCCCTTCTCAATCCAGTCCGTTGCCTCTTCATTATTTCCAAGGTAACAGTGTCTGATGCATTGAGCTAAATCCTAGTCTTCTCATAAGTGTGTCTTCATATGAATTTAAATCTATAACTTGCATTCGTATTCTGGATTTGGAGACTTAATGTCTTTATTTTTTTACTGGTACTTTATATATATATATATATATATATATATATACATATAGCTAGGATTTAAAAAGCGCACTAATAACAAAAGTTATGTACTCATAAATTGTAAAAATGAGCAATCGGATATAGAGCAATATTTTTAGCCTTCTCTCTCTCTCTCTCTCTCTCTCCTCTCTCTCTCTCTCTCTCTCTCATATACTTTAATTATCTCCAGGTAGGACAAAGAAAAGTTTTATGGAAGAAATAGAAACTTTCATTCAAGGACTTTGTCTCTGTAACATGGCCTTCCACTGTCTAAGGTTAGAGTTCTCTTGCTTGAGGGTACATCCGGGCACACTATTCTATCTTATTTTTCTTCCTTTTTGTTTTGTTAATATTTATATATATATATAGGAAATATCTATTTTAATATTGTTAGTTTTCTTAAAATATTCCATTTTTCTTGTTTAATTTCCTCACCAGGCTATTTTCCCTGTTGGAGCCCCTGGCTTATAACATCTTGCTTTTTCATCTAGGGTTGCAGGTTAGCAAGTAATAATAATAATAATAATGATAATAATGATAATAATAATAATAACATACGAAGATGTAAGTTTCATTCCAGGCTGCCTGCTCCGAACCATCAAAAGTGCTTCCACGATCCCGTAATGACCTGGTAAATCTTCTTCGATGTGACAGTCCTTTCTATTATCAGACACTTCCGTTTTTCTTGCACTTCGTTTATGGGTTAATCTGGTGAGTTTTTTTCTTGTAGAGCTGAAAAAATATTGGTAAGGACATAAATAAAGAAACCTGGAACAGAAGAAATAAGAACTGTTTCAAGTGTTGGATTCCAAGAACAAAAAGAAAAAAATTCTTTTTATGGAAATCATAGAATTGGATTCTCAACTATTGTTACAGGTAATATCAAGATTCATTAATGTCGCAAGGTAGCTACTAACACAGGTGAAGTGGATATAAGTAACTTTATTCTATAAGATGAGCTTATATGCAAATAGTTTAGGGCAACAATAACCCAAAAATTCAAACAATGAAAAAAAAAAGGCAATGGAAAGCTTAAATAGATTTTTCTAACATCATTGTGGGAGAGAGCGAGGGATAAAAAAAAACAATAGCATTACAGTGTATGATCGTTTATGAAACACTTACGCATAATATGAAGCCTCCGTCACCACCGGCGCTTCAACTCAAGTTATCTATAATGTCAAATCACATAAATTTTGTCCACATAAAAAGTTTGACATTCTTGCTACACCTTGGTACTAGGAACTACTTCTTTTCTTGTTCAGTAATCATAAAAATGTCCTCTCTCTCTCTCTCTCTCTCTCTCTCTCTCTCTCTCTCTTTCTCTCTCTCTCCTCTCTCTCTCTCTCTCTCTCTCTCTCTCTCTCTCAGACACATATAAACACACTCATTCTTTCAATAAAACATTCTTAAAGTAAATGTGCCTGGTTTCGGTTCCAGTTTCATCAGAATAGAGGCTTGCCAGAACGTCGGTCAGGCAAGCCCAACCCTCCGCCCCTGTGATGCTCAAGCATAGTAGCAGCCTCCCTTGCGAATGGTGGACGAACGAGTTACCACCGTACTAGCCAGGAGCCCCTCCAACAAAAGAAAAAAGAAAGAAAAAAAAAAAGAAAAAAAAAAAAAAAAATATTAGAACGGGGCCTGGATTATAAAAAAAAAAAAAATTAGAACGGGCCTGGATTATCTTTCAGTGGTCATTTCACCAAGTACAATCAAAATCCCTGCAGCCAGGCTAGGTTTTTTGACATGTCAAAAAGCTGAGCTACCTTCTTTATTTCAAGAAGACCATTCCTCAACCACGTGCAATCCAGGGAGACCAAGGCTTGACAACCCTCCGTCAATCTTAGTCTTCCGGGAAGATTTCTTAGCAGGTGGAGGTCTCAATTCTATCTCACATACGCTTAAGTCTCCTTTGGCGGCATACTCTATGGGTATGTAAAATTGGTGAAAGTTGTACATTAGCTCAGGGAAGTTGATAAAGATATTTTTTCTTTTTTCTTTTCGTATCTCTCAGTTTCTTTCATTGTCAAATCCTTTTTCCATTTCCGCAGACTCCTTTGTTCTACATGTTTGTGTTAAACGGATTTTTTTATTTTTTTTTTCGTGAAAACTATTTCTTGAAACGCGAAAGCATTACCCTTGGGAAATAACACGAATTTCTAATACTAAAGTTTCTCTAATTTTATATCAAGTCCCCTTTATAAAAAGTTCTAATTCCCTCAAGTTGTTATGACTAGGATAAACGCACTCAAAGCCAGGGTTTCATGTATCGTTTGTGTGTTTTCTTCTTATAATGGAAATATATTTTTCTAGGAAAAATATATATTGTTTTCTCCATCTAACAAAAGAACGTAAATAATGCCCAATGTCAACAGCAGGCTGATATGAAAACTTTGCAGCAGAATTTTTTTTTTCTTTTTTTTTTTTTAATCATTGAGGGAAAAGATTTTACATGTTACTGAATAGAAAAGGGAAAACATTCCACAATACGAGTATCCTCTCAGTCACACATTAACTGAAATCGAAAAACGTGAGCTAAAGCCAATGTCAAAATCATTTATCAAACCTTTAGGATTCCCCTCCATCTTAACGAAGTGCAACACGACACTGCAATTTTGTTATTTCATTTGAGCTAAAGCTACTTGACTTCATCTTTACCAAGGAACCAAAGAGACTTTTTTTCTTTTTTTTTTTCTTTTTCTTTTTTATAAATAGGTAGTATTTTCTTAAAACTTCACGTTTAATGCAAAACATGTAGCAGTTCAAGATTCAGAGGAGGCCGTGAATGCTAATTCACTGAAAATACCCTATTAAAGTTTGGTTAAACACGATTAAAAATTGTCCACGTTCACTCTAAATAATGACAAATTTAAATGGTAAATATGATATAAATTTTGATGAGTCTGTATCATTGTTAGATACTTCAAAGCTAATATCAAGCTAAATTCAATGCATTAACCTGTAAATTAATGAGAAGAGAAATGTAATTTCTGGTTTCAAGTTTCAGCCAAAATTTTATTTCACATATATACGAATATTTCGAGCATTAAAACCATTGGGGCGATGGAGAATTGTTGTCTTTCATGGAACTAAATATCACCATGAGCTAAAACCCCGATTTTGAGACCGGATAATAAAACTATTAATTGGGTCAGTGGTTATAATAAAAGTCCTTCGATCAATGATGTTTCTTAATTGGTGATATTCCATCGGATAATTATTTCATTCGAGAGAAAGAAAAATATTCGCTGAACAATTTAAACATGCCAATTGCAATGAAAATATTCCAACTGAATTAATTGTAGAACCAGTTTTAATAGATTTTGACTCTCTCTCTCTCTCTCTCTCTCTCTCTCTCTCTCTCTCTCTCTCCTGATAAAAAGATTCACTTAACCTAATGCTTTTAAAGAAGTAAATTCATTGTTATCTTTTGAAACTTCTTTTTATTCATTCACCAGAATTATGATATTCAGATTTTAAGTTCTTACAAATTTCTGAAGTTTTGGAGAAGGCATTAGAAACCGACTCATAAAAGCTAGTTGTTTTTGTAACAGAACCTAATTTTTTTTCTCTAACTCATGAAAAAGTTTGCATCTCTGATAATATTTTTGTTTTATTGTTTTTATGTTGAATTTTCAATTGTAAGTTATTGATCCATATTTTTCTTGACCGACATTTTTCTTCAGCAAAGATATCACATGATATATGATTCGGAAAAATCAACATTTGGAGAACGAAAAGTAATTAGAAAATAACTATAGTCGTAATAGACATAAAATATACAAATTGGTAAACTGATAAGGATGCAGCAACATTAAAGATGTAGAAGCAAAAGAATACCATTTTTTTTTTCTTTTTTTTTTTTGCTGGACAGTCTCTAAAACAGTTACAAATCATCCAGAAGGCTAAAATCTTTGGCTACAACTACATGCAGTCACTTTACAGCCTCTACAACGTTTATAATGGTTCCAGAAATATAGAATTATGTCCAGCTCTTCACTGAAACAGCCTCTATAATGTCTACAACGCCTCTCATTATTGGTCTATCTATAGACGTCCACCGGCTGGGTAATTCCCTCCTGACTTGGCGATTGTGATGGACCTTTTTTCATTTTCCTAATCACCTTTGGGAGTTTTACTCTCTCTCTCTCTCTCTCTCTCTCTCTCTCTCTCTCTCTCTCTCTCTCTCTCTCTCCAAAGTAATTGTACCACACGTGATTCATACAAGCGTTTAAATTGTAACGTTATTGCCTTTTTTTATCTATCACTCTTCCCTGCACTGATAACAGAACCTGTTTAAGCTTGCCTTTGCATGTGTTAGTTAGTTTGAATTTTTGTGATATTCTTAATCGGAACTGCTTGTATATAAACTCGTTATCTGCTGAATAACGGTCACTAAGGGGTCACCAATGTGCGAAGTGGTTGTTCTCGCCTCTCTGTTAACTACCACCTCTCTCACTGGTGTCCCCGAAATGACCTTTATTCAACAGATAACGGTTTATATACAGGCAGTTCCGAGTAATATTGTCACAAAATTTAAACAAACTAATACATGCGAAGGTGAGCTTAAACAGTCGAAGAAGCAACTGAATAAAAAGCTTTGGGAGAGCCGATGAATGTTTTTGATGTGAGGAAGTGATGGATACTTCTCTGCAGGATGAACGAATATAGTTAGTTATTCTAAAGGGTAGAGCATCTCTAGGAAGTAGTTTTGAAATACACTGTAGTTGCAGAGGGAATAAAGACGATGGAAGTGGACGAGAAAGTGTAACATTTCCAACGTTCGAGAAACTATTAGATATGTTTTCCAACATAGTAGTTCAAAATGAAAACTCAAAATGATTGTAATATTCTTTTCGTAGCAAGAATTACATTACGAAGTTATCTTGAATCACTATTACACAAAAATGGGTGTTGAGAATATTGGAAACGTATTTTCTTGATAAAGAAGCAACAGAATAAAACCAATAAAACGATATATAAATATCATAAACGAATGAACAGTTAAAAGGATATCACAAACTTAGATAATATGACCCAGAATTTGGGAGTTTGGAGGAATTAGGTCGCAGAGGACGACGAATCCCCTATTCAAGGGGCATGAATGTTTACGGGCTGGCTTAGCGCAACAGCCCGTGGCCTGCATCTGTATTAACTCTGGCCTGCACCATCAGTGCAGGTCGCTCTATTGCCTGCCTGCCTGAGCGTAAAGGTTTAAACTTTTTTGCTCCCGTCCCATTCTGTGGGAATCCAGCGGTGAGGTCTTTTTAAAGAGTCCACTGGTACCAAGTCTTTAAGCGGAGGAGTCATAAGGATTATGAAAACATATCTCCTGGAGTGGCTGATAGATACAGATTTTACATCTGATACACTGATAAATTTTAACAGGGGAATGGCTAGGAATCTATTAGAAAGAAAGACTGAAAAAAAGAAATGGAAAAAGGAATAGCGAATTGCTTTGGGTAGTTGATGGTAAAGAGAAGAAAAGTATTTCGCTTGAGAGGAAAAAAATCTACATAAAAGCATTGGACGTGGAAGTATTAAAAAAACAAAAATATAAACGAGAGGAAATGAGACAAAGTAAGGAAAAGTTTCTTAAAAGCACCAAAGAAAGAGTAAAATAAGGAAGAATAATGGAACGCATGGAATCTTCAAAAGTCAGTGTTCGGTCGAATTATTATCTTTCATCTTTAGCAGAGTTAAAATGGAAACATGAGAGCTCGCCGAGTGACAATTATCCAGATAGGCTGCATATTTGAATAGTTAAATTCCTGTGTTGATGGAACATCCTTATTAGTATTATTATTATTAATATTATTATTATTATTATTATTATTATTATTTGCTAAGCTACAACGCTAAATGGAAAAGCAGGATGCTATAAACCCAAGGGCTCCACCAAGGTAAATAGCCTGGTGAGGAAAGGAAACAAGGAAAAATAAAATATTTTAAGAACAGCAACAACACCTAAACAAATATTTCCTATATAAACTAGAAAAACTTTAACAAAACTAGAGGAAGAGAAATTAGATAGAATAGTGTGCCCTAGTGTACCCTCAAGTATCTTAACAGGTAGCTGCTGTCGTGGCCAACCTACTACCTAGTTTGATGTTATTCAAAGAGGTAAAACATAAATTCCCACGAGAACGTTATAGGAAACACATTCCCTAACAAAGCTACTTTGCTATAGAATGAAATGACTGATCTTATATACCATAGCGTTTAATCATAGGGTTGTGGTAGGCTATTGAAAACGTCCCTGATTGGCGTTCTGTCGGACTGGGGTTCGAGTGGCACTCAAACTTGACAGTTTCTTGTAGTGTTTGCAACTTCACCATCCATATGAGCTAAGGAAAAGGAGAGGTTGTTAGAGATTATAGGTCTACATGCTGGGTCATCAGCCACCATTGCCTGGGCCTCCCTGATCCTATCATGGTTGGAGAGGGAGGGGGCTTGGGTGTTGATCATAAGTATATATAGTAAGTCTCTAGGGCATAATCCTGCAAACTAGGCCAAAGTCACGGTCTCTTTGCCTCTACCATTCACGAGCTCCCTTTAAACCTTTTAAAATGATACGTAAATCATGACGTCACAACGTAATTCTTAATTGGAAAGTGGCAATTCTCACTAAATGGGATATATATCGCCCCCCTTAACTTCTATACCTGAAGAATCTCTCCTCTTCTGATTGTATAGAATTAAGCCTAACTGTACAAAGCCAAGGAAACACTTAACCCTAATGAACGCAACCTCGTTCGCAATAGAATAAAGGCTAGATCAAAACGGCAATATTTTTCGTTAAAACAAATTTCCCAAGATTTCAGAGGTAATTCAGTAAAAGTGGGATTAAAAATTGTGCTTCCACTAAAAGTACTTAAAAAAAGAGCCATGTTTTCTTTTTTCTTGATACAAAACTAGAAATGGGGGAAAACAGCGCGTTCTCCTACGACCCCATTTATTCTTGGAGGATATGATAGTCTCTTCCATTAACCTGCTACTGTTTTATCTTTATCTATTTCGTGGATTAGAGGTGGAAGGATGTTGCTGATATGGCTGGAAATGGTTCCCATAAATCTTCCAAAGCCAAGTCCTCCAGGGATGCGCCATTATTCTACTTAATCCATCTAAGCTTAAGAGCGACGTTCAGGCATCTTAAAAAAAAAAAAGAAATAAAAGAGATAAATATTCTCTTTATTATTGTAATCTATACAACTCTTGTGTTGAAAATATTCAATAATCCTCCGTTTTAGCTGTGGCACGAGAAGCTAATTGCTAATTCTATACTGAGTAATGGAACAAAACACAATTAACATTACAGTATACTGCACACTTTATTGATTAGAAAAAATAAGACCAATTTAGAAAATAAAACTTTTCTTATTATGTGTAGGACCATGAAAAAAAGATCTTGAATAAAAATTGTGACTCCTGTCGTAGGATTTGTCTGATTCCCAAATGGATATGAAGTTTGAGGGAGGAGATAAACTGAATGTAACTAGATTTTAAACATATACTTAAAGAGAAAATGCTATTATACCTAGGATTAAGTAAGATTCTAATTTAATCTGGCCATGATTACATCATAAATGAAGGAGAGAGAGAGAGAGAGAGAGAGAGAGAGAGAGAGAGAGAGAGAGAGGGATTTTTATTATGCAATAGGATGAAATTCAAAGCTAGTTAAGACTTCATCTCTTTTTTTCTTCACAGTTGGGAATATCCAATTGTTCATGTCATACAAATTTACAGATGGTAAGAGCAAATATTTACAGGAATTTCACAGATTTCTCAAATGGGAAGTATGGACAGTATAAAAGAGAGCTTTAGAGATGTAAACAAATGGCTCAAGTAAATGTGCTTGTACATTAATTTAAACATCCTCCTTTACAATGAAATCTATAATTGCAAGTTATAAAGAAGAAAAGAGTTGAACCAAATAATCATGCATTGTGTACTATGTAAAAGTAAAAGGAAATCCGTAGAAAATACACATACACACACACACACACACACACACACGCATATATATATATATATATGTATATATATATATATATATATATTATATATATATATATATATATAATATACATATATATAATATATAATATATATATATATATATATACACACACACACATATATAAATATATATATATATATATATATATCTATATATATATATATATGTGTGTGTGTGTGTGTGTATAAATATGCATATGTATACAGTATATATATATATATATATACATATATATATATGTGTGTGTGTGTGTATAAATATGCATATGTATACAGTATATATATACATATATATATATATATATATATGTGTGTGTGTGTGTGTGTGTGTGTATGTGTGTGTGAGTGTGTGTGTGTGTAAAGAAAATAGCGTAAAACCATATAATTATCCATTACGTAAAAGTAAAACCTGTGCTCTTAGTCATATATACTGTATGTATGTATTATATGTCTTATAAAGCCAACTCCTCACTAAATGATCCAACACTTAAGCTCCAAGCCCTACTTTGGACTTTTTACTGATCTCACATTAGCTAAAAAACCATACAAAATAGGAATTTACTGTTTTTTTATAAAATATAATTCAATTAATTTCCTTGCCGTTCACATCTAATGCTATATATTTTGTAAAATTATTATTATTCATAAAATTATTACAAAAATTATAAAAAAATTTATATACATATTCATAAATAGTAAAGTAACGAGGAGAAATATGGTAATTGCTGTATGTACAATAGGTCCAATGACAGTCGAATGGTTATACTGTATATGTATACTGCAAGGTCTATAGACCTTGGTATACTGTAAATGCATAGTAAGGGTCCTCTGTGCTAAAGAAGACAGGAAAATCCACCAACACCCGCCAAAACAAGACACCATGAGCAAGAAATCTCTTGATAACTTGTATGCGAGGAAACTGCCTAAGACTGCTGGGGATAATAAGCGAAAGGAGTTATTATTCTTAGAATTACGAAAGAGAAAACACTAGGAAAGTTCTCTCCTTCCCAACAACGACGTTAATGAAGATAAACACGGAATTACGGGAGGAAAATCGAGTGTGTAAGACAGAGCAAGCGTGATTTTCTTACATAAAAGGAAAGCTGAAATGGTGTGATAAGGGTTATGTGGAATACAAAAACTAAAGAAAAACATATTATGGGACATAAAAAGGAATGGGTAAAATATAGACATATAATAAAACGAAAAAAAAAAAAACACACAAATCAAAGGTTCGAGAGTGTTTCTAACGTTATGAGCATTATGTAAATGGGAAGAAGTTTGAAAGTATTTTTGTTTATGAAATAAAAAGTAAACACTGAATCTGAAAAAGGCAAAGATAAGAAAATGATGAAATAAAAAGAGGGAAACGAGACAACAAATGAAAATAGTTTTTTTTTTGCACTTATTAGAAAAAATCAATGTGAAAAAATTATTTAATGGTGAAGGAAAATTCAAAAGTCAGTTTTAAAAAGGAAGAAAACAAATGATAATAACATCTGGCGGAAAACGTTCCATGAGTGCGTTCCGATTAGTTAATGCTTTCTTACAAGATTGATATTTCGTCAATTAAGATTTATGGGACCTATGGTAACTTCTCCATAGATATATTCTAAATTCAGTTTGAATTCAAATTGGATGCATTTTTTTGGCAATGCACTAATGTAAAAAGGCCTTAGCTTGATAATTTTTTTCCAAAAATTTCTTGGTTAGGATGTTCATCTAACTACTATATTAAGTTCAGTAAAATTTTAAAGGCAGACTTGCTCGTGAAGAAGTGCATTTAAAATGTCGAGTCCTTGCATGAAGTTCATAAGGCCATTTAGAGTTCACCTAGTAATGGCATCGAAGTCAACCAATAATACTTAAGAGCATAATTTATAACATTCACCAATACTGAGCGTAATTCTTGTATTCTACTCGAGTATAATGTAAAGCAAATACCATTCAGCACAACTATTTAACCCTATTGAACGTAAAATATAGCTTTATGGAAAGAAACCCGTATAATAAATCATAGAAAAAACTATAGCTACTTAAGTTCAATGGGTATGAAAGATTTTTTTTTTTCTCCTGCTATGCTGAGGAGTGCAATGAAAAAGCGAATGTATTCATTCAAGATTTTTAACTAGACGACTGTCATCCTCTGATATTAAGACTGAGACAGACCAGAAGGGGGTATGAATACTCACTTCTAAATCCTACCTTCTCCCTTCCTATTCGGCCTAATAAGATCTTTGCAAATATTTTGTATGTTACTGAGAGTAAACTTAGTTGGCTATAATTTTTCAGGTCTTTTTTGTCTTCCTTTTTGTGAATTAGTATAATGATAAACATTTTATTTTACATTTTGTGTAAAATTCAGCGCATTTTGCTAGCATGAAATCTCCTCCATCTATTATTAAATCAATTGTTAATCCATCTTCTCCTGCTGCTTTGCCTCTTTTCATGCTTTTTAATGCTTTCTTTACTTCTCCTACTGTTACGTTTGGTACCGGGTCAGGTGTTTCATTATTTCTTTTGTCAAAGTTATTTCTTATATCACTATTGTATAGCATTGTATAGGAATTTTCTAGAATTTTCATCACTACGTCTTCATTGTGGATAATATTTCTATTTTCTTCCTTTAAAGCAAACATCTGTTAGCGCCTTGTTCCAAGTCATCTTTTTATTAATTTGATGTTTCTTCCTTTCTTTAGTGTTGCTTCAATTTTGATCTGAATGTGTTTCTAATATGTTTGTTGTTTTGGATTGTTCTGCTAATTCTATTTCATCTCTCTTGGATTTTATCCTCATATCCAATTGTCTTTTCTTATAGTTTTCCTTGATCATGTTTAAGAACTTTTCCACCGATCTCTTGTGCTGATTCTAAGACGAATTTTAATAATATATATATATATATATATATATATATATATATACACATAAAATTCTCAATTGATCTTTAAGGGCGACGCTGCTACTCACATTACTTTTTAGGCATCAACAGATTATAGCACATTTTAAGGTGAGTGAACTGGAAGTAATCCATGACCTACCAAATAGGAGCAAAGTTCTTCACCATTCAGTTAGGTCCCCCATATTGGCCGATTGCCCCCTTTATAAAGAGGATAATGCGGTCACTACAATCCTACATATTCCAATACATTTATATATATATATATATATATATATGTGTGTGTGTGTGTGTGTATGTGTATGTCTGTGTGTATGTGTTTGTGTGTGTGTCTTTATGTGTGCATGTGTTTGTGTGTGCGTGAGTGTACGCATATGTACACATACAGTATAGATGTATGGAAAGAAATCAAACAACAGCAATAACATGTATTATTATTATTATTATTATTATTATTATTATTATTATTATTATTATTATTATTATTACTTGCTAAGCTACAACTCTAGCTGAAAAAGGAGAATATTATAAGCCCAGTGGCCCCAGCAGGGAAAATAGCCAAGTGAGGAAAGAAAGCAAGGAAAAATGAAATATTCTAAGAACAATAACAACATCCAAAAAAATATTTCTTATATAAACTAGAAGATGGTCTTCTCCTTCAATATCTCACAGCACGCGCGTGCATTTCTAATTAAAAATGAAAATGATATCTAATGAAAAGCTGCTTTCGTTAACCCAATTAAGATAAAATGACCTGAAGAGATGCACATTTCTCTGATTTGATATAAAAGAATATTTTAGAAGTGGAATTTTCAATTTCGATTAAGGCCATTTTCCCGTCTCCACTTCTCACCGGTGAATCAAAAGACGCCTCATAGTGAGCTTTATCGTTAGAGAATCTCCACGAAATTCGATCTGTCTCAGAATATACACTCGAAATTGTGTCAAAAATAAATTCAGTTTCTCATTTGATTAGCCGTCTTACTTTATGGATGATTACTAATCACCAAGTTTATTAATTGTCCTGTTCTCTTTACTTCACTAAAGACAAAGAGCAGAGAAAGAAATACATAAGTTAGAAAAGTTTGCTGAAGATTCTAGCGCATTTTTCCTTCGATAATTTTAAGACGTTCTGTAAAGTTTCCTCAAAAGTATTGGGAAATTTAAAAGATAAAAGTTCAATGCAGCAAACGTAATCATATTAAGCTGTCCGTGCCTGTGCATCACCATAGTTAACAAGCAGAAAGTAAATAATATGATTGAATTTAATAATAATAATAATAATAATAATAATAATAAGAAGAAGAAGAAGAAGAAGAAGAAGAAGAAGAAGAAGAAGAAGAAGAGCTCGAGGAGTAGGAAAGAAAAGTTTTCTCAATGGAAGCTCCAATTTCTGATTTCAAAAGTACTTTTATATCAACGGAGAAATAGCTAAGATCTTTTCAACCATGATTGAAATATTTCTTTTTTACAAGTACTGTGTCTCTATATGTGAGAGATAGACTGATAGGAGGTCAATGGCTACTCAAAATAAAATATGAATATCATAAATGTTATATACGGTAATTAACAAAAATTTACGTTGGTTTATCACTAGTTATCGACTCGGTCTAATGACTTTAGCTTTTTAACTGATACCTAGTTCCTTTCCATATGTTAATACTCAGCCTCTAGCATTTCAAATTTATAGTGCAGCTGTTGAGTTCTTTGTAGTTTCCGATTAAGATACTTTTGCTTCGTCTCATTTAGTTTCCAAATCTCTGTCTTTGGCTCCAACCATTCTCAACTTTTCTCTTCCCCGTTTTGATCCAGTTTTGAAGAACATAATGGCTCCAATGTCAGGTCGTCAGACGAAACTTTAATCAGTCATCATGATGATTACTTAGTCCTCTATTCTGTTGGAAGATCTATGACGAAATATT
>NC_090730.1:36430781-36438281 GCF_036898095.1 Palaemon carinicauda
GTCTACATGCCATTGTCTGCTTTAGGACTGATTTTCGTCTAACTTCCCTCCTTCCCCGTTTTTTTACACCCCCCCCCCCACCCCCCGGGGGGGTCGACCTCGACCCTGAAATACCTTTATAGGGGTAAGTGATCAAACAGCAAAGTTATCAAATAATTATAAATTGTCGAACAGTGTTGATACTTGTTTGGTTATTTATAGTTGGAAAGTGTGGGTGGATGGTGTGTCTACCACTTGCATGACATTGCTTTTGAATTAGATGCCATATATTGCCATGAGGTCCATTTTCCCTCAATTGCTAATTTCTGAATTTTTAAAATTTTTTGCAAATATCTGATTTTTTTCCATTTATTTTGAATTTATCTTCAATAATGGCCAGCAGGCAGTATTCCCTTGGCGTGGATGTCATCAACACACTTCTAATGGAGTTAAAAAGAGTGTTGATGATAATATGGAGCTTGCAACCTCGTGTGTTTGATATTTATTTCTTTGATAATTTCTCCTTCGTATTTGTCAATATTTTTCTTATGTGTATTAGGTACTTGAAATTGATTTATATAGTGATTTATTATTATTATTATTATTATTATTATTATTATTATTATTATTATTATTATTATTATTATTATTATTATTATTATTATAGTTTATGTATATATAATAATTTGATATTATTTTACTTTTTATTGGTCAGCAGTTTCTTATTTTCATTTCATTTTACTTTGATTGGCTACCGATTTGCTATTTGATATCCTTTTACTTTTATTAGTTACTAATTCTATTTTCTCTTGCTGTAAGTATGGTATCAATTTTTTTGGGGTCACATCAAGCTTCCTGAAAGGACTCACTGTCATAGCTGCCCACCTAAGACTGACCACATGACAAACACCACTTGTTTGAGGAGCAGGAAGCCTGTTTGTCTATAGCTTCAAACTGTCTTGTATCTGAACTGTACCTGATAGTTATAGCTAGGTTAAATCATGAAACTTTCTTTTTTACTTCTTGTTTGTATAAATACGGAAATTTTAGTCTTTACAAAAATAGATATCACCCATTTTTTATCTAAAATTTATTTCAAAGAATTTGAATTTTATATGATAAAAATAATTGTCAAACATCCAGAAAGCCATCATATCTGTTTTATTCCAATCCACTGACAATTAGATAAATAAATAACACCTTGAAATTTACATATCCATTCTTCATTTCAAGTGGTAGATTGGGCTGTAATAGTTGTTGCTGTCTGCGGCCATTTTGTTGACATACCCGAAAGGTAAGTTGGCATATCTCTTAATATTCTTGTTTTGTATAGAATTCGTGATATTTTGGTATATTTTAATGCATAAATATCATATTTTATAGGAGATACAATGTCTTTCATTAGAAATTTACATTGTGAAACTAGGCCGTCAAAAATTACCTTTAGATTTCGCCCCTGATATAACAGTAAATTACACCTTAGTGCACATTTTATTATGTATTTCTGTTCTAGGATAATATGAATTTATTCTAAAAAAAAATTAGCCTCTTCCTATTTCATTTGGGTACCCCAAAAAATTCATGAAATTCGGAGAAATTTTTTTGGCCAAAAAAAGTTACCTTTTTTTTCTTATTACAGATCTTGACTTCTATGGGTCCAACTCATTTCCAACAATTACATGATGTTGCTTTTCCATCTAAGAAGGTGTCCCTAAAGGGATTTATGTGTATATGTATATTTCTATTTTTTGTGAATATTTATGCCAAGTCTTTTTTTTTTGTATACTCAAATTTTTAATATATTTCCAATAAATAGTTATTTTGTAGATGGACATCATTTATATTTTTAGTAGTTTTTAGCATTCTTTGAAGTATTTTAGCAAGTCAAACAATACCGATTGGTGCATAACTAAATTTTTCCTGAATTTTATTTGGAGTCAGGGTCACGCACGACCGAGTATACCCTTAAAGGGGTGTCCGAGTAGCATACCTATCCAGGGTTAAATATCTGACATGTTTTGTAATCTTTATAAGAATATATCTTCACTCTATAACAAGTCATGTTAAATTTAATAACAACCAGAATATATCATCATTCAACTTCCTCCTTTTCTTTATCTATTTATTCTCTTCTCCGGGACCACTACAATAAGATATCGAATTTATTCAGGACCGAAGAGGATCCGGGTTTAGGATACGTCTGCTTTGCGGTGCCTCTGCTGAACTTCGGACTCCTGCCACGGTTGTCATGGCGCTTTCATCTTTTCTTATCCATTCCATTATCATCCTTATACAACCTTACCTCTTGCACATATATAACCTACCACCTTCACATTCTTATCTTAATTAAAAGCTGCCAACACAAGACCCCATGTCCTGCTATATACATGGCGATCTAATACCAACCTACCTACCATCCTCCTTTATGTTTCCTGGATATAGAACTCAAAACTGTCATGGGTTAAAGTAATCCAATACCATATCCATGTGAGCAGAAAGGTTTATTGGGTAGGCCACATTTGTATACCTTCCCGTCGTTGAAGAGTAAATCGTACAACAAAGGGAGTGCGCACTTCTACATCTATCAAGTGTCGAGTATTGGAGTTTTGTTACGGCTTCTGGTCTGCTGTTGCCAAGTTCAGATGCTAAAAGAAAATTTATTGTTCAAAAGTTTAGAGTAAAAACTGCGTATGATAAAGTTAGTTGTAATTGGAGGAAAATTTTGGTTTTTACTGATATTATTTAAAGGTTATTACGGAAACTTTGCAACGGTGAAAATATATTTGAAAGTCCTGTTCCATAGGACTCGTGATTGCCTTATGTAGATCGAATGGGTCTACTTTTTTAAATGTTTTGTAATGCTGTAAAATAAATGTTCCATCCCAAAGATATATTTCAGTGCTGATTTTTGTGGTTAAAATTAAATACAGCCATTTGAAAGAATAATTGCACTTATCTTGCTAATTAAATAAAATTGAAGATATACATCTTAAATGTCCACTTTTAATTTAAACTTCATTGGATTTGAGACTTTTGCTTTGTTGATTTACCTTTTAAAAGTCAATTTCTAGCTAAGAAGTCACATCAGGGTGAACGAACTCAAATAGAATAAAAAAACTTTGCTAAATTCCGTCTTAAATGAATTCTATGGAGACGACAACATTAACATCTTCATCGTCTCCGGATAATTACCTCTCACCGAAAACGCTTATTCCATCAGAATATCTTATAATATCCTTTGGAAACTTCTTCTCCTGAATAGATGAGGAGAAGGAAAGAGAGTCCTTTTAAAAGTGTCCTTTGAGGACGCTGTCCATTCCACCCCTCTCTCACCTTCGATGTCATCTCTTGCTCTCTCAAAATCATTCCTTAATCCATCCAAGTGTCACCTTTTCCTAATTATGACTAATTAAAGATTGAAGTTAATTTGATTTATTAATCTTTATCTATCCATTTACATACCATTTCCATATCGGTGATTATCTTAAAATTTTTGGTGCCTTTTCCTTTTATCAATATTCAATCATTTAATAACATTTATATCTTAAGTTTAACAACTATTGGTGTGTCTGTTTTTATGTTCATTTTTTTATTTCTTATTTGTTATACTATCATTTTTACGCTAAATATTGTGTAAATCATTCACAATATTTCGAATTAAAGTATTCTGAACACGTTCTAAAATGTCTTCAAAGGATTCCTCATCTATCATCATTACTGTCGTTGTTAGAGTCATGAGAAAGCTTCCTTTAATCTCTCTCTCTCTCTCTCTCTCTCTCTCTCTCTCTCTCTCTCTCTCTCTCTCTCTCCAGAGTATTTTTTCTATATATTTCTCCTTATTCACCAACACCGTTATTATTATTATTATTATTATTATTATTATTATTATTATTATTATTATTATTACTATTATTATTATTATTATTATTATTATTATTATTATTATTATTATTATTATTATGTACAAAAAATTAAATATCTTTCTATGGAACTTTTGAAGTATTCAAAAATATCTCTTCTTAATTTCAAAAAGAAACGAAAAATAATTCTCAAAGAGGCGTGAATGAAAACAATGAAGGGCTGAGCAACTTTTTTTTATATTCTTTCATTCATTTTCTGTCACTTCACCTGTTACGGAAGCACAAATGTATAAAACCTTGAAAGTATGAAAAATATCTATAAAGTTTTTCATTGGTATATCTTCAATTTAATGAAATAATTCCTACTCTGGAAAGTATTGCAATGCGGCGATTTTTAATTTCCTTCCTTTTGAACGTTGCTCAAGATGTATTTTCTCATTTTCTGTATCTTCTCTTTGCGGGACTAAGGAAGTGAGTGGGAGAATTTTTTGTTTCTAAATAGATGGGTGGGTGGATGGACAGATTTACAGATAGACAGACATGTACACCGTTAGAAAAACCCGTAATTATAATCGGAAATTCTCCGTAAAAATATAGTGTTCTCAGCCGTATTTCATTGAAATAAAGGCTACCGTAATTTTTACCCTACTTTGTTATTATGTTTTACAGGTTGGTGACCGTAAGATCACTCCTTTACGTCAATAAATCCATTTATAAAACAATAAAAATCCTAGAATGAATGTTGCCAGGCATTTACTGTTTTCAATGCAAATTTTTACTAGCATATATAGATTATGTTATATTGCAAAGACATGGATGTATTGAAGTTTCTCAGTTAATATGTGAAGAGAGTTTGAAGACGTTTATTTACTAAACAGAAAATTATTAATTTAATTTTTTGTAGCTACATCTCTTCCGGATTCAATTTAGGAATTCATCTTCGCAAACATCCATTTAATAAGAACAATGCAACAATTACTAACCAAATTCCGAAGCGACATAATTCAGAATCAATCAGCGTCACAAGTCATTATTTCTTTAATAGTTATACTTATCTCTTTATTGTCTCACCATTCCGAACTTTTTATATCAGTATCGTCTACTTGCACTAAAAGAAATTACGTCTAAATATAAGATATGCAAACACACGCACACGCACACACACATTTGCACTTACATATCTATTGACTCATCATTCCTAGGTCTTTTTCTATCCTCAATACCAACTTGCAATAAAAGCTGTTGTCCTTTCTATAATTGACTTATGGTATGATATAATAATTTGTTACGTAATGTTTTGAAAACAATACAAAAATTTCATTTTGATTATAACCATCCTATTGTTTTTTTTTACTATTTAAAAACTTAGTGAAGCAGTTAAAAATATTTTGACAATTCTATTTCGTTAACATCTATTATTCCAATTTTTTCGTGAGCGTCTTTGCTATGTTTTAACAAACTTCAACTAATGCTCTCATCCTTTCTGAAATGATTAAAGTGATGGTTAATTTGGTATTCCTCTCAGTCCACCCTGCAAATGATAATACTTTATTCAAAAAGTGACTCATGGAGTCTAAGATGTTTATTTTCAGTTATTCACTTTCTCGCGGCATAGCAATCCATTCAACTTTCACTCTACGGACTCACCCTCCATCTTTCAACAACAGAATTTTCTGTGACATCCCATTCCATTCAGTATTGAACCAACCCCCCCCCCCGCCACAAAAAAAAAAAAAAAAAAAAAAAAAAACTTCTGTATCATTCTCATGTCTTTTCTTAACCCGGTCACGTCTCCCTTCCAAAACGTGTTTGTTTTTAACGCTGAATTTTCAAATAGCTCTATAGAAGTTGTAATATCTTGTTTTGCTTCGATGATTGTATTTGAATTACTCTCTCTCTCTCTCTCTTCTCTCTCTCTCTCTCTCTCTCTCTCTCTCTCTCTCTCTCTCTCTCTCTCTCTCTCTTTAAGTTATCTTCTAAAATTTAATTCTGTTCCTGCTGCCTTCCTCCACGAATGGCAGGCAATGACCGCTATACCATTTTTTTATTTCATTATTTATGGATGAGGTTTTCTTCTACTTCTTTCCCTTTTATAGGCAAATTTGTAAGATATCTTTATTATTGTCAAGTACCAGATTCGTTAGGACAGGATCTTTCAGTCACTGGAGATGACACTAAAACCCGAAATACCGTACAATTCCAGAAACAGTTCTTCGTTGCTTTTTTTTCGCTACAAACTAAGAGAGAATGAAGTTAATGAGCCACTATCGATTTCTCTATGATTTTTCGTTTTCATAGAGTGTAGTCTGGATCGTAATAAAAGGCAGAAAGAATAGACAACAGGTCAATTTAGGTCCGCACACAGCTAGATCAAAAGAGTTCGAATCCGACGTAAATGAGTTACCTTCTTTAAGACAAAGGATTACAGTTTAAAGGTATAAAACCAGGTCATGAATGGCAGAGGTAAGGGACAGTGATACTGTCCTATCAAGCAGGACAATGCCCTAGACACTGACCATATATCCATTTGATCAGTACCCAAGGCCCCTCTCCACCCACGCTAGGACCAACGTGGGCCAGTTAATGGCTGTTGATGACTCAGCAGATAGACCTATATAGGCCCTCCCAGCCCCCTACCCTTAGCTCACAAGGATAGTGCGGTTGCAGCGACGAAAGGAACTAACAAGTTTGAGCGGGACTCGAACTCCAGTCTGCCAATCACCAGTCAGGAACGTTACCACAGAGTACTTCTGAAGTTCTATTGTGTTTTAGCTCTGTAGTACCACAACCCTGAGATTAGAAGTAACTTTTTAAGGGCAAAAGGTACTCGTATTTAATTTTCCTTTAAGATAAAAAGCTTGATAAATACAATGTAATAATGATAGCATCGAAGATATCTGCTAATCATTGTATGAATAGTTTAAAACCAACAGTAATAACCAATTATTAGATTGGTTCTTCATGTTGTATGCCATCGGATCTTAATACTATCCGACCCTTCTCATTTAGAGCCAATTACTCAGTAATTAGTATTATTCAAAATCACCAATTGTTCCTTAAATATGTCCTCTGATAATAAACTTAATATTTCATCTCATTTCTATTATGATATTTCAATTTCTTGGTTATATTTCTAAATTCTATACCTTTTCTACTTACTGAACTGAATCCCATGCTGAGTTTCACAGCATTTCTGTCCCCATTGTGGCTTGGAAGAGCCCGACAGTCACTCCTTCCTTCAAGAACTTCAACTTCATTTACTTGAAAGTTATGGAGTGTGTGCTACCCTCATTTAGTTTAGCCCGCGAGCCAAAGTAGTTTACCAGGGATCTGCAATAAGAGAATTAGTGAGCAGAATATATGTCGGTGTGTTTTACAAAACAGTAACATTTTGGAACACATGTATCAGTTTAATGTGTAAACATTATATTCTCTAGGAAAATGTGTCGGTGTGTTTCATAAAATGAAAATCTCCTACACTAGCCTTGAAAATATAGGAATCAATATCCAGATCATGCAACTCGCACTGCTACAAATACTTGTAAGCAAAACGTCAACTTCGTGTGGCTGATTTGGAAGGCATCTTTAAGATCTTCTTTATCTATATCGATAAGTTGATGGGTACAGACAGGTCTCTCGTACTAATGTTTGATTAAATTCC